>NC_051129.1:35797-133993 GCF_014839805.1 Manduca sexta
TAAAATCCAATTCACTATGGAGTTAGAACACAACAAATCTCTTGCTTTCTTGGATGTTTTAGTCATTCGTAATCCTGATCAGACCTTAAGTCATACTGTGTATCGGAAACAGACCCATACTGATAAATATCTGAACGGTGAATCTCACCACCATCCAAAACAGTTAGCTACCGTGGGCAAATCATTGTTTCAGAGAGCACGAGGAATCTGTGACGAGAAACACCTGGCCACTGAGCTACAACATGTCAAGCAAGTACTGCGAGACAACAAGCTCCAAATTCCACGCCGCCGTCACAGAGACCGAGTGAAACCAGCCACAGTTGAACGTGTTCCGGTTGTACTACCATATGTGAGAGGAGTCACCGACAAGATTGGCTACATCCTGAAGCGTGCTTCAATAAAACCTATTTCAAGCCGCCTAAGAAGATTAGTCAATTTTTACCACCTGTCAAGTGCCATATACCTCTGCAAGAACCGGGTGTATACAAGATAGACTGCAACTGTGGCCTCTCTTATATAGGACAAACAAAAAGAAATATAGGGACCCGCGTAAAAGAACATATAGCTGACGTGAAACACCGACGCTCTACGAAGTCTGCAGTCGCTGAACATTCTGAAGGAGGCTCCAATCATTATTTGCGATTAGACAAGCCACAAATCCTTGCCAAAGAACACCGATTCCTGCCTAGGATGATTCGCGAGGCTATTGAAATTAAAAACACCCAAATTTCAATAGGGAAGATGGTTGGAAGCTTGCACAAGCCTGGGATCCTGTTCTACATTTAATTAAATCGGATCCCAAAAGACCGGCTGCCAGACCTCAAGACACTGTGAGCTCATTCTGCGTAGATCGGACCGTCAACAGATAAAATTTTAAAAAGTTGTATATTTGAAAAATGTAGGTAGATATTGTAACTTTGACTTTACGGATGAACAACACCTCAGTCCCCCTTGACCATGAAGGCTGCAAAGTCTTCGAAACGTCGGGAGAAAATAATAATATAAAAAACCGCGATAAAATCCGTTTAAATAGTTTTTAGTTTTTATTTCAATGTCTAACATTCGCGTAAACATAAGAAATCATTATGGAATGAACTCCCTACCTCGATGTTTCCCGAGCGCTAACTTGTTTATTTATTTATTTATTTATTTAAATATAAGACACACCAACGATTTATCACAGAAAAATACAAATGATGGATCCACAATATAAGGTACTTATTCTAGGTGACAAATCTTTACAGGTGTATACAACACTATTGGCTAAATATTTTTTGTGTAACAGAAAATTGAAATCAAATATAAATTATCATTTATAAAATAAATGTAAACTTAAAATCTTTTGAAAATACAAAATTATAACTTAGTCTAATTAAATTAATATATTAAATTTAACACAGGTACAACATAAACTAGAATTACAATTGAAATAAATAATTATATCTTGAGAATGTAAAATTAAAAAAATAAGCTTTGGAATCTTAAATAATCATAGAAGAATTATAAAAGAATAAATTAATAGATATTATCACTATTACTGTTCAAGATTTCATAGCACCTCCTGTGAAATTGGCAAACACTATTTATAGTAAAGATATCGATTTCACCATGGGGGTTCATCTCGTTATAGGACTTTCTAGTCTATAACTTGTCGTTGTTTATAAAAAGTGTTCACCTCCCGGTAGGAAACGGCTTAGCTACGCCTCTGGCATTGCTTTAGCAAATGGGCGTCGGACAAAACAATGTACCTGCATGATAAATTTTGTGTAATCCAAAGGTTTCGTTCTGTCTTGACATTTTTGTCTAAATATACTGTCTAAACTGCCATATTAAATATGTCTTTTTTACTAGATACCAACAAACTGATCTCGTGACGCGACATGCCGAAATGAGTCATAATGAGCTTTTCACTATGAAACTATTTATAGAGTAAGTAAGCAAAGTATTTTTTAAAAAATCACTACGTAGACTGTTTTTTTCTGCTACAATAAACCTGTGAGCGTCGGCGAGCGATTTTACTCCATTATCCATGGAAAGAATTGAAGACAGCATGGCGTTGAATTTGTGCACATCCGTGAACTCAATACTTATTCAGCTGCTCGGAGGCTTTTACTGATTCGCAATTGCGAGGGAAAACATTAGAGCGCGATTGTAAAGTACTGCTTTCTTATTTTGTTGGAAATTGTAATGCCGGCTCTAAACTTAATAGAAATTTCAATTTAGTCATATTATATTTATGCGAAAACTGAACTGATAAAATCATAATCATTTATTAATTAAACATAGGTAAATACAGTTCTCAAATACGTTTCACTAGTAGGGCGCTATGTTTTACCCCTGGTGCGTACAAATATTATAGCAGTTAACTATTAATTTTAATTAAATTCATATTTAAGCACACGTCTACTAATTAGTTAATTGTTAAAAAGAAAATAAAAAAATATAATACCAGAACAAAAAAATAACAAAGATAGAAATTAGTCCAAAAAATGCCAATCATTCAAATTAAATTTATAAAAACGAATGAATCACTCATTGTACTGTTTTTAAAAGACACAAGTTTTTGTTAATATTTACGAATAGTCTTCAATCGAACGACATGCTTATCTCATATACAGTTAATAAAAAAGTCCACAATTCACCCTTTCATCGAGTATACAAAGCCGGCTGCAGCATGACAGTGACCCATATTACGTACTATATTATATAAAAGCTTTTATGCACTTGGTCTTTTTATTTTATTTTTTACTTCTACATTTAGACGAAAATCACGATATAGTGCATGATAACCTAGTTGAGATGGAATGGACTGCACCGACGAACGTCCGCAGTTTTGAAACCCAATGCTTTCACGGTGAAAGAAAATATCATGAGGAAACCTACATACCTGAAATTTCTTCATACGAGTTTGGAAGGAATGTTAAAGTTGCCAACCCGCACTAGAACAGTGAGGTTATGGTTGGCCTAATCCTAACAGGAGTAAAGGAGGCCCGTGCTCAGCAGTGTGCTCTCTATAATACAGGGTTGTTATAGTAGGGAAATTGCTATTAGGAAACCTTCACATTTTATAAGACAATTTCTAGAATATTTAAAGTCAGCTGTACCAGAAAAGCGAATTGGAGATATCTTAACTTCTCATCAACCCGTGCCCAGTAATGTGACAGTATATTTTGATACAAACCTGTTCTTACAGCTGATGTTATTCGTAGTCCGCGTTTATACCGTTCTTAAAAAATCCAATAGCATTTCTAATCCGCCGTAACGATGCAAGTTTTAACAGGTCGGGGTTAACAGCCCTATTCACTGTGCGTCCTTGAGGGATACGCGAGCGATGGGCGGCGGCGGGTCGGCGAGGGAGAGGGGTGGAGGGGTGGTGTGACGTCATGACCGCTGGGCTGGTTAGAGGTAATATGATCGATCGGAACATGCGACAATAAGCGACAACACGCGCTAATTGATATATTGCGATGAATGTCGGAGATCGACCGCGGCCCGTGTCGGCTAATTACGTCATCGTGTTGACCCGCCCTCGCTGTGATCCCGGAACAATATAATCTATTTTATTTTAAAGCAGTGTGAATCGACGCAAGACACTTTTTATCCATGGTACAGAAAGGATCTGGCGTAATTTTACGACCGGCGGCCGCCTGTCTGCCGTTAACCCTCGTTGAGGAATTCAATTTCGGACAAATCGTGTTAGAAGAAGCCACAGAAAATGTTGAATGATCTGGTAATGGAAACCAGAACCATCGTCTGTACATAATCAGGGTACTATTCGGCTATTAAAATATATATAACTAAATTAATTGTGTAGCATATAATTATAGAAAAAGAAGAAAAAATAATAAACATTGCGCTGGGGTTCAAGTGCCTAAAGCACTCACCCCAAAGTCCGGTGTGTTTGTAAAAGCCGGCCCTGCCAGGCTAAAAAACGTAGAGTCACTTAAAAAAAAACTAAATTGCGCTGTCTGGGTAGATCATGCGCTTGCTCAAAGTCTGGCCCTTCAAATCGGCGCATGCGTCCGTTGTGGCGTCTTTGTCGGACCATCGCTCGTTACTCAGCACTTCGCAGTCCGCCACACGCCATCACATGCACGTACTCTCATCTTTTGGTACATGAGAGTGCGCGCGCATGATGGGTTTTAGATGTTATTCTTTTGCTATAGCTGATGTTCATGGGTGATAGAAGTCAATTAACTACAAGTGACACGCTCGTTTATGGGCCTATACACAAAACAAATGTCATAAACCTTTCCCTATTTGACGAAATGTAAAAACTACCGATATACTTAGTATGTTTAACAAATATTTTCATATCTGTAAATGGAGAGCGAAGCGAGCTCGAAACACTAATAAAGTTTTGAGAGGATCGGTTTGGGATGTGGGTGGTGCAGTAAAACAACCCTGCATCATATTATCCTCATTTTCTATACAAGTTCACTTTCTTATCATAAACGTTATTGACGCTTTAACTATCAATCGTTCGGTTTCCTTTCGTTAATTAGTATTTTTTATATAATTTATTCGCTTTATTTGTCAACCGTGATCTTGCATTCTATCTCAGTTACTTTAAACAAAAATTTTAATTTATTCTTGCAACTTTTTTTAAGTCTTAAAATTTAAAATTATTCTGCAATTAGTATTTATTACTGAATGATATAAATTTGCTGCCAATTACGGGACGGGTATAAACTTACCAGAACTTAGGTAATTGCGGCACTGCTTCCCCTCCAGGGATTATGGAATGAGCTTATGTATGTAATTGAATGTGGTGGTTTTACACCAATACGTCATAAAATGAGAGAGGGTTTAGGCTCGGCTCACGAGTAACGCCACTTTACTTCCCGCGGGAACCGTAAAATTGGATTAAGAAAATAGGCTTACTATACTACAGTAGTCCATTCCTTAATCTCTAAGGTAGGTAGAAGCGTATCACCCACGCTCCGCTTATTTACGTGCCCTCATGTCGTATGAACCGAGCTTATATTAATATAATAATTCACACGGCACGAAATCGAATCCTGGACAACGCACTTTTTTTCATTGAAATATAGTTTAATACCTTAACGTTTGCATCCTGGTTTTATATTAGGAATATAGGAGACGCTAGAAACTTACAACAGTAAGCGGCCCATTTGGACATTGACTAGTTCATGTTATTAATACCTAATATCCTCTTCGCATTGTATTCCTCATTGCTGAGGGTCGTGATTGCCTGAACATGGAGTAATCTGTCTTTTGATTTAGTTGCGCCACCTATTCCTAATAACTTATGTACCAGTTTATATAACAATAAGTTTACCTGTCCGGGGTATCGAACTCGGAGATTCGCGGTTTTCAACGCGAAGCTCAATTACGCTACAAGTAGAGCAACGATGAGACCTCTCTTAAAGAAGTCAAACCGATCACTCACAATTGGACTCACTTGCTTACATCCCCGTAATAAAAAACGAAACCAAATAATCATCCATGACGCGGTGACATGAGTACCTACAACAATTTTAACTGCTCAGAATCGATCCCACACGTGCACGTCAGCGCGGTGCGGGCGATCTTTCCCATACCAATATACAATACAAAACGAATGCGCGCCATCGTGAATTCACAATGAAGTATTAATATTTGAGCCGCTATATAATTTAAAGCTGCCTGTTTGTTCGGCGCTGGTGGGAGGTACGCGGGTGAGAGAGGGGAGGGAGGAGCGGTGGGGGAGGTAGGACTGTCCGACAATTACATTCGGATTAATATTGCAGCGGCACTAATTTAAAATGTGATTCCGCGTGTTTGCGTTGCTATTATGTAATCAAAGTGCTGATGCTGATTGAATTTTGATAGTGTTTGGGAACGGTCGCTGCTCGATTACTCCGGGTGTATCTGTGTGAGGCAAATAGAATACACGTCACGTTTCCTAGTGTTCGGACGTAGCGCATTTTAGAGCGCACTAAGTTGTTCCTATCACCTGATTGCTTCGTTTTGCCAGGAGAAGCAGCGTGCGATTTTAAATGTTATCGTGAAGTTTTGGGTATGTAATTGGTTTGTTTACAGAAAATAAAGTAAGGATAAATCATTAACTAAGTCTCATCCTATATTCGTTCGTCATCCCACCCCTAATTCCACAGTATCCAGTAAGCTTATTAACTGACTGATATATAATTTAATTAGTTCTTTCTTACAAACTATACAGATACGAGGTATACACGCGTGTAGATGTATGTACACATGTGTGTGCAAGTGTGTGCACATGTGTGTGTGGATGTCTGAGCGTGACATGCTGTGTTCGGGTTTGTGGTGCGACACCTCTACACCACAATGGTACTGAAAATGGTTTTTATAATTACAGTATTGTTTTATCTCAATATTAAATTTTAATAAACTATTATTACGGATTTTATCGTGGTTTTTTATATTATTATTTTCTCCCGACGTTTCAAAGACTTTTCTGCCTTCATGGTCATCCGAAAAGTCAAAGTTGCAATATCTACCTATTTTGACTATTATATAAGATTTTAAATTTTTAGCTGTTGATGGTCCAATCTACGCAGAATGAGCTCATAGTGTCTTGAAGTATAGCAGTCGGTCTTTTGGGTTCCGATTAAATTAAATGTAGAAAAGGATTCCAGATTTGTGCAAGCTTCCAACCGTATCTATTGAATTTAGATGTCTTTTAATTTCAATAGCCTCGCGAATCCTCTAGATAGGAATCGGAGTTCTTTGAAAGAGTTGAAGTTTGAAGTTCTTTGGAGTTCCCAAACGCGTAGAAGTCGGTACCCACCGTCTTAGAAAAATATAAATAGTACGAAATGACTACCAGCTTATTGCCGACATTCAGTGTCATGTATTTGGAACAATAGCCGACAGCGTCTCACGACATAAGGCTACTAATCCTTTTAAAATAAAAGGCAAATAAGTAATCTTGACTCTTATAGGTTCGTTTACTTCCGTAGTTTTATCACTTAAACTATACAAAGTGTAAGCACCTACACCTTATATTGTTTAATGTACAAAGTCGGCGAGTGTAATTGAAGCTTATCGCTCGCTGCTCGGCTCGGGTAAAGCTCCCTGATATTAGATCGAGAGCGGCCCGGCTCGGGAGGACACTTCAGCCTACGCCATTCATTAGCCGATGGAAATCAGCTCTTCCGCTATTACAACATCGACATTTGATTAGACTCGAATTAAAGTGGTATTTGAACGGTTACAATAAATTAACGAACTATTTATACCTAGTCTTGCCATAAATATTGTAATAAAGAAAAAAGAAAATTGTTAACTGCAAATAACATTTATTACTTTTACAGTGTGTCAGTTTAATACATAAATATAAAACAATTAAAAATATAAAAAGCTTATTCGAAGTGGTCTCCATTGGCTGCAATACAGTCCTTTAAACGATGAGGCCAGTTATCAATAGAAGCACGCACTCTTTCCATGGGAAAATTCTTCACTGCCAATCGTATAGATTGTTTTAGGGACTCCAAATTATCATGGCGTTTAGAGCAAGCTGTACTCTCTAAAACTGACCACAAATCATAATCCAGCGGATTAAGATCGGGACTAGACGACGGCCAGTCTTCAGCTCTGATGAAGTCCGAAACGTTCGATTCCAACCAAGACTGCGTGGACCGAGCTTTATGACCCGGCGCCGAGTCTTGCTGGAAGGACCATACTTGGTTATTGAACATGGTGATGTTAAGGGGCTTAACTACCTTCTCAAGAATGGTATCTTGATACACTTGTGCCGATGTTTTGATACCTTTTCACAAAAATATGGCTCAGTCACTCCTTCATAGCTAACACCCCACCAAACCATCACTGAAGTCGGATAATGTCCACGTTGCACTCTGTCGACTAATTGGGAAGCTTCCTTAGAGCTTTGAGCATAAATACGGTCATTTTGTTTGTTAAAATGTTGCTCAATTGTAAAAATTTTCTCATCCGTAAACAAAATTTTTCTGTGACCTCCCTTTGCGTACCGCTTCAGTAGTTGTTTCGATTTTACCACCCCTATTCTTCTTTAAATTATCAGTTAAGAAATGGCCAGTGCGTCTCTTATAGGCTGCAAGTCCTAAGTCATCTTTTAAAATACGCGACATGGTTCTAGGTGCTATCTTCATTTCCCGAGATAAAATCTTTTGCTTTCGGACAGGATTTCTTCGAATTCTTTCCCTTACTGCTTTGACCACCTTTTTCGTACGAACACTACGTGGACGGCCAGATCTTTTCTGTCACAAACAGAGGAGGTCTCATTGTACCTATTAATAGCCCGGTACACAAACATTTTACTAATACCAAGTGTATGGAGAGTTTTAAAAATTGCATTTGGCTCCATACCTACTTTGTGTAATGCTATCACAGCGATTCGGTTCTCTTTATCACCCCACACCATTTTAATATCGCAAAATATTTTACAATGTATTGGCGCCAAAATGAGAAAACACAATGAACAATCGTATAAAAATGACAGATTCGAAATTCAAATGTAATATTTTTTTATAATTAAGTGTAACAGTATTTATGGCCAGACTAAGTATATAACAAGGTGTGTAATATAATATTATAGTACGTTATTTTTTTCATTACTGTGAATGACGAAACGAGCTTGCCGTTCGCTTGATGGTAAGCGATACGACCGCCCATAAACAATAGAAACACCATCCAACACCTTAAATTACAAAGTATTGTTTGGTACTACACTGCGCTCGGCATCCTGAGACGGAACACAACAGTGACTACACACTGCTGCTTGGCGGCACAAATAGACATTGCGGTGTTATTGCGCCTTATGGTGGAGTAGACTGTTTGAAATATAATATATATTATGATATTGAAACTAGTGTCCTTCCTCAATTTTAGGATACAGGGTATAATGTGACCGATGGGCCATTTGAAGCAAGTTGATAGATGTATAATAAAAATTTCCAATTTGGCCAATGCATTCTCATAGGGATTAATGAGATGCGTTGATAGATAATCCTATATTTGTCGGTCTGTTTCAGTCAGTTCAACGTTTCTGTTACATGTATTATAAACTCTAGGTAAGTATCTGTGTAATGTTTTTGAACATATGAAATTATTACAGAGGTACATTACATTGAAACCACGCACGTACGTGCGGGAACTTGCCGTGGAATCTTTATAACATGTTGCTCAAGAATGTTTGAAACTTTCTGTTGTCGACGTCGAGACGGTTGCCCTTTGAAAATGTTTGGAAATAAACGTGTAAGAGTCGATAACAAGTTGTGATATTGTTCGCGGAGTGCGGCGCGACCTCGACGACACATGAAATTGAAATTTATTCCGGTTGAAAAATGTCTTAACTTGCACTCTAACTCGGGGGTTATGAAGTATGCACATTGCACGTCGTGAGCCGCGATATAAATCCAGTTCTAAGTAGTGTTCTGTTATAAAAAGTTGGGCATAAAGTTGTGATATTCATAGGGAGGCGCTTACCATAGATATAGCGGTTAACTCATCTCATTATTTGGTTATATACAAAACAAAATTATTTTCTGTTTTTCTTTTAGAGATTTCATCTTTTGTGGGTATTATTTTACTACTTTTACAGTTTCCGCCGACGTTTACTACGTCCACTCCTCTTATAAACGTGGTAGAGTCGTAGAGCTAATTTATGTAAAATATGATGACATCTCATACATAACATAAGCGTGCTGCATATTCACCAGCAAAATAAGCGCGATTAGTATATTCATGGTGTGTAATCCCCTTAAGTACGCGTATGGCTGAATCGTGTTCAAGACGCTTTATAAATACGGGACTATCTAAGCCTCGTGTATGACGTGCTATGTACGCAACAAGCGGCACGGCTCGGCGGCGCGGCGCGGGGCGCACTGACTCAGGGGACTTCGCTTTGTGTTGGTTTGTTTCACTGCACCGACTGACGGGAACTGTTTCATTCCTTGTGTGTGCCAAGTCTTTTGAATACTCAGTTAATACTGGAGAATATAAAGTGTTCTTGGGTAACTTCCATTGATTGTGCTCACTGGGGGGTTATTCGGTGTTTTTTTGTAATCTGAACCATACCATAGTACTCTTTTCAACTATATTACTAATATTCTTGGTAGTAAACAACTAAAGCGCATACCCGGCTTAACCCGCACGACTGTTCGTCAAACCGTCGGTTCGGCAATGACCTACTACTGTTTTTTATGCACTGCCAAACGAAACAGTGACCCGGGGAACATATATAGTATATAGTGTGGGTAATTAGGGCAGACATACGTCTGCAGGAGTAGTCGCAATGGTTCAGTGACGTTTTCCGCGGCGGGAAAGAGGTCAATCGTCGAATCGGGCAACTTCCTGCCAATTCATATATAATAATATATTTACAGAGGACACTCTACTGACCTATATACTAACTTTAAATTGAGTTCGTTACTTTGGTATATCGATTTGCAAAGAGTTTATGGTATTTATATAAAATATCACAATTTAACTGCCTCGATAATAGGCCGGCGGCACGGATATCCTCCGTCGCTGAGAGGTTACGCTCTCGTTCACTATGCTTGTTGCATACTAGAGATTTGTAGACTTTACATTCTATTTTCTATTTAGTATAGTTCTTACCGCTTATATTTTTTTTATTTATGATTAACGGAAGAGAGAATAAGGATTCTTTTTCCAAAGGGCACATGATCACTCACATCGTTCTAGACATGTTGTAACAAGAAGCTAAGGATAGAGAAAATTTGACTTTAATTCGCAATAATGCGCACCTGCTTCCGGGACCCAGTAATTTGGGATAATATAATATATTTTTTAATATCCTAGGAAAGGCCAGGTACGCGGTGGACGCGTGGACACGCGAACAACAACTAATAAATTATACAACGTTCTTATTGTTAGAGATTAACTCCAAAGACTTACTTACTTTAGAAAATATGTACCGAGCGATACGGAACAGAATATTGGCGGCGTAAATTTCTTTGTATGAAAATATGTACGGACCAGAATATTAGTTGGTTAATTTAAAATTTCACTATACGATGTAATGAGCCTAGTTCCGTTACATAAACCGCGCCGTGTAGTACGGCCCTTATGGATACATAAAACGACAAATAAAATGCTCAGCGCGCGAGGCGGCGCGAGTTCTGATACGCGCCGTGTTGCGTTGTCGCGCGGAACATGTGCCAACAGATAACTCGCAACTTTGTCGGACCCTCAGCTACAATAGTAACGTGCTTTATTCAGGTCAGCGCACAGCTAGCGTCACATCCTGCCGCATTATATTATAATCGAAGAAGAATTTTCAATTAGTCGGTCTTCAATTTCTCCCACCGTTAGGATAATCATTAGATACGACCGTTGAATGGCCGTAATGAACGCGTGGAATATAAGTTATTAATTGTTACAAGTACCGAGGTATGTACTTGTCAGAATACAAATATTTTCAATAAAAATTTAAAAAAAAATGTATTATGACATTTAAAATCTTTATCTATTTCTTGTCCGCTTGCTGTAAGCTTTATATTTCTGTGCTGTTGGTTTTACACAAGACTAAAACTTATAAAGTTCTGCCGCGAGACTTTGTCATAGATATAAAATGTATTTAAGGATTTATAATCGGATAATATTCTTCACTTGATAATCGTTAAGTGTATGAAGACTGTAGACTAATAACAATAATATTCTATCATAGTGTCCAACGCACATGCATCATACTGGGTAGCACACATACTTGATCAGTGTATTTGTTGTTCAAAACTTTGTAATATATCTGAATAGACATTGGACTTTAAGCATAAAATTAACAAATTCGGAAAAAATGTTTTTGCTGAAATATCCATGAAAAAATACTAGACATTTTATTTAGTTAACATAGGTTTTTCTATACATAAACAACAAGATGTCATGGGGAGCATGTCGCGTCCTCCCGCACGGCGAATGTCAGGCTTCAAGGCGACAATGCACTGTGACACAAAACCAGCGGGTGTTGTGTCGCTGCCGCGCCGTGTGGCGACGCATCGTGACGCTCACACGCGCCGTGTGTCGCGCGCGGAATACTCTGAAAGGTGCCGTTAACGGGATTAAATTCACCGTAAAAATACCAGCTTAGATTTTTTCACTATTTGCCGCTTGGCAGGTCTCACGGCAAGTAAAGAGCGCATTTTGTATTGAAATAGAACGCAAGCTTTAGCTTTTTGTATGACACTTTTATAACAATGTAGATTAAAGCGCGTTTGAAAATGCGTAGTTTATCAAACGTTGTTTTTATTGTTACGAATAAAAAAGTGAGCTTTTATTTTGTGCTGTTTTAATAACAATCATTTGAACGAATTTCGATGATAGTGGTGGTTTTTCTATTATCGAAAACAAAATAAAGTGGTGTCACGGCATCTGATGTTAAGTGAAGTGAAGCCCAAAGGAAATGAATTAAGTGCTTTAAAAAGAAAAAATAGCCATAAAATTGATTGAATCTTTGTTTTATACAATGCAGAGATAGCTTGTCACGAGATTTACATTTGTCATGATCATTTAGGAAAGTAATTATAGTGTTATCTATACAAATAGGGTAGAACTTATTTTTTTCTTTTTAAACCATATAAATAAAAAATCGTTTTTAGAATATTTTTTTAATATAAATTTTTCTCAATATTTAATTTGATATTCACATTATAGGAGTGCCTAAAAAATAATTAGTCCACCATTTTCGGCGGTCGGCTATATTGGATTTAGAGTAAAGTTTTTTTTTCCAGCTAATCCCTTCGTTTGATACCCATATAATGGGTGTGCACAAAAAATAAATTGTCCACCATCTTACGTCGTCTGCCATATTGGATAGAATGGCGTCACTTAGCTAACCATGCATTGTCATCCAAACTAAACGTATGTGCAATATTTCATCTCAATCGGTTGAGGCTAACTGAGAGCTAAAAAGATTTCTCCCGAACATACAAACATTGCAAGTTAAATAAAAGTTGGTAAAAACATCCCTTTACTTATGAGTTAAAGTGTAACCCCATGTAAGTACTTACTTAAATAACTAAGTATAACATTAAAATGCAGGTCTATATATAGAAATAATCGAGAAAAGTAATTACACATTGATATTCTAATTAAAATAATATCAGTAACTAATTGCAGATCCGCGTAAAAAATCTTTTCGGAATCAAAGTCCAACCGTCTATTAAAATAAATAACAAATAATATTAAATGAGGCAGTGCCAGTTAGGCTGTAAATAATACTTCAGAACTAGCAGAATTGTCGAGACGCGAGTGTTCCTTTGCGGGACTGCTGCTTTGACTTTCCTTAATAACGTTAAAAGTGCCTTTGTCAATGTACTGAATCTTGTTTAGCCTAAAGGAAGGCTTTATTTCAAAATAAAACATTGCTATTCTTTGTGAATTGTTGCTTTTCAGCTTATTTATTTCATTTACGACAACTTTACCATGATTACTTTGGAATGTGAGGTACATTGCTAACCCTGGAGAAATGAAAATTGGATCTAAATGAAGGATTCGCGAACCTTGTTCAGCTACAGAAACAGATAAGTAGATACTTTGTGTAAGTGTGTGTGTGATGCTAAACCACCCACTAGCTACAATATTCTTTAAATCAAAACATAACAATAATTACTGCGCATTGCAGGTTGGAAGTAAGGAATAGATGATGCGGATGCACTCTCTGGGACGGGCTCTTGCGTCAAAAAAGTCAACCGACTTACATCTCCAGCAATCTTATTTCATAGTTAATGCGCCACTAAAAGTGTCGCTTCAACTATAAAATGAGATTGCTGGATTGCTTTTTATTAGATTAATATTATGATACCATGGTTGATATGACAAATTCATAAACAAAACCGCCTTCAGCGCGTCTCCGGAAATATCATTCTCATAAATGCAGTTAGGTAAAGTTTCTAAACGAGTCCCTCACGGGTTACCAACTTACCATATTCTATTATCCCTGCGGTTCATTATGGATCATCCCATTGTTTTGTACAAAAACTTCGCTTTAACAAACAGATCTGGAGTTAAGTGTACCGAAACCGCTCTCGTCTATATATCTATCCTGTTAAGGTTCAAATTAGTTTATACGCGATACGCTGAAAGTTTTAATTAACCCTCGAGGTCGACTGATCTGTACGCGGGGTTTTTTGGCTCGTCGTGTCGTTTGTCGTGTGTTGCGTTGTGTTGTGTTGTGTGTTGTGCGACACGTTTCGTTTGTCCCGTTTTTGTGGCTTACTGCAGATCGGTAATTTGAAAGTTGTGGAAGCGACGAGCGGAGTTGGACTATTTTTAATCGACTTTCGAAACTGGATGTCTGTGCAAATGTTTGTTTTGTGGATTTTCTCTGCGGTCCTTTGGTAGTGTTTACGTTTCTTTAATGAATACCTTGAAATAACGACACTTTACTGAGCTGCTAAATATGGCTCGCTTGTGGGGTAGAGACAAGTTAATATGAAGTCAAACAGTTGAGGCTCGGGGTTTGATCACCGAATACATGAATTAAAAATATATATTATTTTTTTTTATTTTATCCGTATTAATATTTCTGTTTAATTTGGCAATGGGCGTCAACACTCAAGAGACATAGTAGAGCTCGTTGACTGCTCATCACTAAATATACAGCTTACCTCTACAGGTCATAGGTAGGCATAGGTCTGAAGTTATGTTATGGTTTCAGTAAATCCTTTTTGCTTTACCAACCTTTAGAAATCTACTGCTAAACATAGGTCTCCCGTAAAGATCCTCCACGTTGAGAGGTAAGCATCAAGTGAGCTCCTGTGACCTTTACGTTCAATTAAAATATATTAACAAGGACTCTGTAGGTTCTCGAGACTAGCTGTCTGAGCGCTTTCAAAGATAGCTTATTTATACGAAGGACCTTTAAGTTTAAAACCTATGATAATAAATCCCAGCTGAAAATCGAGGAGCATCATTTATAACATAAAGTAATATTCACTTTGAGTTTACTAGAATTTGTGTATCAAAGCTGATATGGCAAAATATATTTCACAAAAAGTTCTGGCACCATTTTCTATTTGCGCTTTTAGTAGCGCGCGGAATTGCGGATGTTTTGGAAAAAACGAGTGACATATTTTATGATTGATGAGGTGAAGGACAAAATAGCGCGAAAATGTGCCGCAAAAATGTATATGCGATGAACTCATAGAAAAACTGAGATTATTTATAGTTTTAGGCGGACATAGTATACGATTTGTGCAGTAGCCGTAGTCAGCGTGCACCGACAGTCTTGTACACTGACCTCCGCCGTCTTGTACGAATATTTAAAAACTCCGACGTAGTGACACGTCAAAACTGAAGAAAGGAAGGCGATTTTGAGAAGATACTAAATCACGCAAGGATCTTGTCCGATATACGTTTTTAAGCAGCAGTAGCGATGGAACTCTGAATTACAAATCTCTACACAGCAGTGGCGAAAGGTGCCATTTTTCAAAGGGTAACCCGAGGCAAAAAAATTGCTTTAGTTAACACATCGCGGTCAATTTAACAGAACACAAAAACTAAGACAAACGTAAATAAACCTCAAAGGGAAGCCGGTATTAATCGGGTTGGATGGACGCTGCGCCACTGCTACTCAGTAATGTGCTCATTAGATGTACTTAATCATTAGATCTAAAGTGGTAATTTTACGATTGTGACATCAAAATGTAAACAATCCAAACAAAACCTGTTTAAAAACTCTGTCGCCGGCATACTCTGGGCGGCGCAGTGAGAGCAGCTGCGGCTGGGACCGAAGCCGGCGGGCGGCTGCGGTCGCGTGCGGCTGGCGGCGGCACGGCGCGGTACGGTGCGGCTTTCACGCCTCGCTCACATGTGCAAATGGCTTTTTCATTTAAATATCAATTCATACAGATTAATGGGTTTTATACGAACATCGCAGATGTGGACTTGCCTAATGATTGGCTGGTAAGAAGTGATTTTTTTTAAAAAAACAAGAATTCATCACTAGACTAGAATGTTGTAGGTAGATAATATTATTCTTGCGACAGTTCCTTCTTATGGTCATTCTTCTACATAACATAAGCATGTATAATAATAATAATAATATCAGCCCTGTATTATATACTTGCCCACTGCTGAGCACGGGCCTCCTCTACTAATGAGAGGGATTAGGCCTTATTCCACCACGCTGGCCTAGTGCGGATTGGTAAACTTCACACACCTTCGAAATTCCTATAGAGAATTTCTCAGATGTGCAGGTTTCCTCACGATGTTTTCCTTCACCGTTAAAGCGAACGATAAATTCACAAAGAATACACACATGATTTTTTAGAAAAGTCAGAGGTGTGTGCCCTTGGGATTTGAACCTGCGGACATTCGTTTTGGCAGTCCGTTCCACACCCAACTAGGCTATCGCCGCTTAAGCACATAAGCATGTGCTTATAGGGAATTCTGGTGGTAATGCGGGTATATGTGAGTGTTAGTCATCACTTCACAGTCCAATATTAAGTGGCCAGTGGACTCACTTCTAGTTTTGTCGTTAGCTGAAACCATATCTATACTATTATATAAAGCTGAAGAGTTTGTTTGTTTGTTTGAACGCGCTAATCTCAGGAACTACCAGTCCAAACTGAAAAATTCTTTTTGCGTTGGATAGCCGTTTATTCATGGAGTGTTACAGGCTATATATCATCACGCTATACCCAATAGGAGCGGAGCAGTAATGGCTAATCTCAGGAACTACCGGTCCAAACTGAAAAATTATTTTTGCGTTGGATAGCCCTTTGTTCGTACGTACGTACAACGTATTAAGATGAAATTTGGTATGGAGACAGTTTGAGACCCTGGGAAGAACATAGGCTCCCGGGAAACTACTACTTTTATAACGGAAAACTTTAGCCTGAAAAACTTTATAACGCGGGCGGAGCCGCGGGCAAAAGCTATCTAAAATAATGCGTAAGATATCTTTCAAACGATGGCGTAACAAAGTTATAATTAGCGTAAGAAAATTTTGGGTAATTGATTTATTCGGTCTTGTGTAATCGAGAGGGGCTCCCAGGCATATACGATGTAATCACGAGTGGGGGTGTAGGGGGGAGATCGGGGCGCGGATGGCGAGGTTATCCAGGCACGTACTTACAATTAGTGTGAAGTTACAATCTCATTACATGTGGCGCGTGACGGAGCCGAAGACTCAGCGATAGCACGACTCAGAGTTGGTCGAATCGCCATATTCTGAGGTAAACCATACAATTATCTTCGCAAACATGTCCCCCCGCTGTTCCACCTCCCCCCTGGCCCGGCAGCGCTCCACTAATTTATAATTCAGCCTCTCCCCGGCCGCCTCCCAGCGAGCTGACGTTCCGTTTGTTTGAGTAAACGGTGACGTGTAGTGCGCAGATTAGCCGCCGGCGCGCGGTGTGCGGCGCAGCTGCCCCGCGCTCGAATACTGAATGACCCTCAGGAGTATTGTGGTGGAATCAAAGAGTGGGCAAATTGGCCGGTTGTGACGAACTCGCAACTACAGGGTCACACCACACTGCATATTTGTAGCAATGCATGGCCTTTCTGTTTCTAATGGTCGTTGCATACAACATTATGTGATGTGATGTTGTTATTATTTATGACCACTTCTGGTGGATACATTGAGCATGTTATTGTTCCGTATCGCTAAACCTACACCCTGCTATAGGCCAGATCGGCTTGGTAGCATTTAATTTTTAAGTGCATTTAAATATGATTTTACATTATATTGCACAAAGATATTGCTATAATATTTGAGTGAGGGATCATGTGTCACCCCTAACTGCAGTTTCGAGAGCTCTTTGACGACTAATCCCGAGCGCTTCATACAAACTCATTTATTTTGCGAGTGCGGTTACTTTCTGTCCCTTTGCGTTAAGTTCAGCTCGGAATGACTGTTTCGCATACACTCATTACTAATGTATGAGACTTTATGCTGTTTTCGCTAATACGAAGTAAATGTAGTTAGCTGGAGCTCATAAAAACTTTTGGAATATCTACAGAGGATTATTTTTAGTAAAAGTTGGGCGATTGTTTTTAATGTGGTGATATTAAAAACGACGTCCAAAACTATGGTCAAAAAATTAATTCTTTCTAATAATAAAATGTAAAGATTCATATGATAGACAGTTATGCCTACAGCTTGGGAGGACCAGTTCGACCGCGGTTATAACTGACGATTCTTATAGCTGTGACATGACGGTTTTATTCTTATGTTTTATGTAGTCTTATTTAGACTGCTACAGTTCTCGCAAATCGCAACATTTTTATACAAACATGTATAATTACCCGCACTTTATCATATAAAATTTATTTACCTATTAGATATTTGAGACAACCAAGCTGCTTATAAAACTTCACATACTCGCAAATACATTTGGCATCACTAAAAGTTGAAAGAGTAAATATGTATGATTTATCATCAAATGTAAATATTTTGCCCATTTAGCGCATTCTTATAGTACATTTTAAAAAGCCAATTGCTGCGCGGTGCAGATTTACCGCTGCGAGTTGGCAGAGTCAATGGTTTTATTAGCTCGACCTAGCCCAGCTACAGTCTGAATGTTGTGAACTCATGTACTAGTAGGCATGCGGCCAAGCTCGAACAGACTTCTGTCGGGTTTTGTGCCTCGTTGTAGTCGACACAAATCGTCTCCAAGCATGTTGTGAAAGGATTTGTCTTAGTTTTTACAACCAATTGTCTGTCGTCAACCCTCTTTGGTAGGTATAGTACCGACAACCTTTCAGCATGGTATATGAGAATATGTTTCACCCTTTCTAAAATGGATATTTTATGTATTTCACTGATTAGGGGTACGGATCTTGGATGGTAAACCGAGTTTATGGATTCGACTCCCAGGCCAAGCAACTAAAACTTACTAATTCTTGGGACCAAAAACGCCATTTATTAATAATAATATTATATTATATCTGAAAGGTGACTTTACAATGTGCTTCCAAGATGTTCTATCTTGTTACTACAGAAACCTTGGTATATTTGACACGAGTAATATCCAAACGAATCCATATTAAGGATAATGACGTGGCGAGAGGAGAGACATAAACAACCGCGTCGGGTACCGAACCTAAAACAACATGCGGTAACGCCGGCCCGTAATCCTTCTTGAGCAAATGACGACATCTTCCGAGACACCAGTAATATTATACCGGCGTACTAATATAATATTGAGTACCAACCAATAACCACGTTATTCGAATAAAATTTTTTTGGCCCTTTTCACATCGGCACTTAAATGTATAAGCCGACCGAGTACAAAACAAATCCCTTTAATCTATACTCAAAAATAATTGGTAACAAAATTAATACTATGTACATTTGCTGTTTAATACGATAAGTAGTAAATAATATTAATTGAAACTTGTGAAACAGACACTAAGACTGAGTATAATGGTAGCGTCGACTAGGTTTCTCCGATGTGTAAACCTGAAGTACGAAAATTTTACTGTAGACATCAGATGTGCTATATTCCAGATACGTATATACACCAAAAATACATCCAATATCCGAATTCTGAATTTCTGCATGAAACGTGTGATGTCGCATGCTCTATGTAACACAGCGTTCCAAAAACTCGCTCACATTACACGAACAATATTGTCACTAAAACACCACCGCAACTCAACCTATTTGCTTCAAAAGCCACTCTACTAGCCAGTGAGTACTCGCCACATACATGGAATCAGACCGGCGGTCGACGAAGCCCGCTTATAGAAAGGCTCTTTGTCCGGGACAGCATTGCTATTACAAATCCCAGTGTCCGGGAGAGATTATCGCGCCGCTTTACCCGCGCCTCTCCCGCTGCACCGTCTGTTATGCCGTCTGTCCGTTGAGCCGCTTGCGAACTGTCTTGCGTCTTGTCAGGGCCTGTGAGAGGCTTCCCGAGCTGATTACGAGTTGAACATTGCGATTAGAACACGATGCTTGTTATTTCATCACAATAGAATGAAAGCAGGAAATCTCTTTACGAGCCACAAGTACAGTAAGATATGTGCCTCACGAAAATTATAATTATAATAGTATTAAAAACACTGTGATCACCGCTTCTTAAGACGTTATGTTGTCATAATGTGCTTTAATTAGTCTAGCTACAACATCGATGATCACGGCCAAGTATTGGGACCGACTTACGCAAGGCCTAGTATATCATACTATACAGGTGTTTAACAACAAATTGTTATAGTAAACTGTGACGTGCAATTGAATAGCATTGAATGTAGTAGTAGTCCGTCAGAGCGCGAGTTCCGGCACTCTCTCCCTCCGAGCCCCCCACCTCGCTCCGCACTCACCGCTATTTTGAATAATGCATGATCGACATCTCATCGGAGACATTCGCGTGAAACTAACGTGCATAATTAATGTCCATAGAACAGACCATCGTCTACTGTGTAATTGGTTGATGGACTGGGTAACTCTATTTTCGATTCCCAGGTTAAGTAACAGTAGTTTTTTGGTGATTTTATCGTACACAGGGGATTGAGTTCTGGCTATTAGTCGTGAGAATACAAACAAAATCTGGCGACACGTTTAATTAAATAAAATATCATGTTTTCTCTTCTACCACAATTATTGTCATGTTGGGTGAGTACTGGCAATCTTGAACCGAACTACACTATACATAACAGTATCATTTAGTGTACTATAAAACAAATACCCAGCGAGATAGACCGATATTATTCCGGCGCGGCGTCCGGAGCCACAACGTCTGCTTCTGCTGTCCACAACTTTATAATAATACTGGGTGTTGCTCGCTTGCGCTAAAACCCATTCCGGCTACAAAAATATCTATTCAACCTTATGGTTTAGTACAGTGAGTTAGGCGCAGCACAAATGGTGTTATTTCCATCAACGCGATGTCAGCATCGGCCATTAAAAAGATTGCCTAAAAATACAATTATTTAAATGTGGAGCCTAATTGATCGATAACATTACCGGTATAAAAAGTAATCTACGTGTTAATCAAGGACATTGTCTATGTATTTACCAAATTCTAACCAAATATGCTGCTTCTGCGTCTACTTCTTATAAACAGCCAAACATGATTAATATCACTAAGATAAAATGAGATAAGGTTTTGATTGCATTTGAAATGAAGTCCATTGTAGATACCTTCATTGTGAGAAAAATTCAAATCTGACATTTAAAGTTTTTTTTTATCGATTTTATAGAATACCTGAAAAGTGTTACTATAATCTAACATCCATGCAACCTAACATCGCGCCGATATAATAATAGTGGTTGATTGTGATGAAACTATTTTTCCGTTAAACGAGCTTAGTTTCATGGGATGAGAATATTCCAATATTACACATAGATTCGTCTCCTTATTCATTATCGTGCGGAAATAAGCTCAACGGAGCGTAGTACACTCGTTAGATGGTCGTCTATCCCTCGGGCGATACACGCGTGGGCTCAAATGTGTGTGTTTTGTCGACGTCTACCTATTATTTAATTGACTTCACACGGACAAGTACTAAGAGCGAACCTTGCCATTTTTGTGTGAAAATATTATGTATTCTAACACACTTAGTCACGCCTTTTGTCGCTAAAGTGGCTAGGCAGAGGAACAAATAGAGCACACTTTGTAGATTTAAAATTACCACTCCGGTTACAATCTATATTCTTGGTTAATTCAATTTTCTTTTATATTTTTTTAATCTAAACCAAATTCATTTGTCTCTTAAACTGAGAATCTACAACCTGACGATTTACAATCCAAATAGGCTGCCGTTAGAGTATCAAGCGGATGTGTTTATCTCCTCTAAAGCTTGGTACTCAATGAGAGACTACGGTATAGAGAAGTAATGCGGTCTAGACATCGCATGAGTGGTCCGGCCGAGTGTGTTTCGCGCAGATCCGCACAGCCTCATACAAAATGCATTAAACTAGCTCAGGTGCTTCTTTATAATAAGAAACGATCTCTTGGACCTTACTTTCGTCGCATAGCTTTGATATTTCTTACATAAAGCAATATCAAGTGCAGTACCCTTACAATTAAAAAACCAGCTACATTTCTTCATGAGGCGGCTGCGTATAAAATGCTGGGTAATGAATATTAGGCAATAAAACATTTTCTTGTAGTTAAACAAACTCCCATGCCGTGATTACTGCCTTCCAGAATGCGCACGAACGTCGATTTTTTCAGCAAGTTTTCCAATTTATGTGTATATTGTCAATCATTTATCGTTAGCTTTAACGGGGAAGTAAAACATCGGGAGGAAACCTATATGCCTAAGAATTTCGAGGGTATATGAAGTCTACTAACTCGCACTAGCCAACGTGGTGGACTAAGATCTAAACCCACTCAGTTCGTAGAGGAGACCAGTGCTCCACTGTGGGCCGTATAATATAATATAGGGGTGGCATTACTATATTATTTATTAATATCGTTCTTTCAAAGTGTAATTATAATGCATGTGTTTTATTTTAAGCTAATTGGAGTTATGGATTAGCTCCCAATGTGCCAGCAAATTTAAAAACAAATCGCAAATGACATAAACTATTATTGTATGTAAGTGCAGTAGTGGCGTGTTGTTTGCATTGTGGTCGTGTGTCGCGACACAAAGCAGCTCCGGTGAATAATACCAGGTGACTGCGAAAGCCGACGTTCACAGGTAGCCCCTCGCGTCCCGCACGGCACACTCGCGAGCCCGGCCGCATAAAGGCCCGTCTCCGCTGCGGGCACTATCGCGGCCGACTGCATGAGCACGCATTCAGCGCGCACCGCCGGGGGACAAAGGCGAACCACACAACTAGCTCCGACTGTTGCCACATATAGCATGTAGGCATGAAAGTAATGCGCGCGTTTACACGTGATTTACAGAAACCTAGTGCTTAATTATTAACGTCTAACTGTAAGGTTCCCCTTTTTATTGGTCTTTGTTGCGGCTGTCCAAAATGTACATGTTTCGGTATAGTACGTGTAGTAAATTGGTAAATGAAATAGTTAAAGCCGGCTGCTTATATATAATTATTGGATGAAATTTTGCAATGAAACTGAGAGCAGATATAATGTCGGTGTCGTATTCACGCTTTTAGTTAAAATACAGTTCTAGCTCCGTCTCCAGTTAATTTGGCGGGGGCTTTCAGTTCCACAACATTCACACTCAAAACAAATATTAGTTTTTTTTGTGGTACGCCCGGTACCAAGCAGTGTCGATCTTATAATATTGTTACTATAATATTTTAACAATATAATATTATAAATCTATTTAATTAAAGTAGTACAGATTCCCCCGAGAGGTCGCCTAGTTCGTACTCCGCCGCACTAGCGCCGGCGGTGTGCAGATTGCGGGCTCTAATCCACGGACTTAATCTGTACGTTATCAATAAGTCCAGCGCAGGTACAGCCCCCCCCCAACCCCCTCCCCTTGCCTCCTCTTGCGATTTCCGCACAGTCCCGCATCGCATCTTACATATATGCACTGGAGAAGTCTAGTACATTTCAAATGGGCCGGGATTAACGGATGAGAGGCGAATATTTGAATATTACTAGATGTTTATGTGGTAGAGTTTCTCGACCGACTCGAAAACTCTAATTATTACTTTACACTAGAATTTGTCACAGATCTTTAAATCTTATGCTAGTTTTTTTCAATGCGATAGCAACGCTGAATGTGTAATTGGTGTACAACTAAATTCATTAGTAATTAATGTTACAATTATAATTTGAAAATAATAAAATAGTTCAATGTAAATGTTACCATTTTCATCTTAAATAAACGCAGTCCAACTCTTCTCCCACATGTCTTCATCCCATTCTAATGTGGAGTCAACATAACACACTTTTACAATATTGTTAAAGGGTTTGTCTTAATTGTTATTATGAACCGTCTGCTTGTCATATAAGCCCGAAAAAATGTTTTAGAAAAACCTTTTGTGAAGTTTCAGGTAGATAAATGCTAGATTTGAACCTACGCCCATAGTGCGAAATAGGTATCTGGAATATAGTGGCATTGTTTCTAATAATCTTTAACGAAGCAAGTCTTAGAATAGAATAGAAAATGGGTTTATTAGTTCTACTTAATATAGTTTCATTGTATGGCATTATTGTCAGGTAATGTTACTACTACTATGTCAGGTAATCATGTAAGTACCAGTTTCTATGTGTTTTCAGTGGTCACAGGAAATAAAAATAAACCTCTTGGCGGCGGATTTCCGTGTGCACTCGACACGTGTTGACCGCGCCGCACCGCCGCGCCGCCGCGTTAACGCGAAGTTTTTGCGTGGAAATACAGTAATACTACCGGTCTGTAGGTATTTGTTTTACGAACTACATTACTCGTCGATACAAGGCGAGTCTGCCGAAATAGACAACATTCCTTGGACTGCCTTAACTTACTTCGCGCCATTAAATGACAATGGTATAGATATCCGTCATCCTCAGCAATCCTTTATTTAGGAACCTCAGCTCAACTCAGTTAGTCTTATCGATTACTACCCAGTACCCAGGTATAGCAATAAATAATTTGGTTTTAGTTTAAATCGGTCAAGCCGCCTTCCAGAATATAAACATCATACAATTGTGAGTTGTAAGCTGAGGTACAAGCCGGTAACCGACCGAATTGAGCGAGTTAAATACCACCCCCTCCCCCCCGCTGCCTCCACCCCTCGCCCAACCCCATCGCCACTCAATTACGAGCCGATAGACATCGCCATTGTTATAGCCGTGTTATTTTATGCAATTACGCAATTAGCTCGCGCTATTTGTGCTTTGATGTTATTAGTAGATATTTGTATACCTCTAATAGTATAGAATTTCGTTTCGCTAATTATTCCAGTATCACGCCGTACACACCTACAGCATTAATTGACTGGTTTGTGCATGGTATCTGCACCTAAAGGCATGTTATGTTGATTTCTTTCTTGATTAATTTAGTTCTTTTCCCTCACCTAGACCGAAACTTATTTATAGTGGGTACCGGTTTTTTTCAAATAGAATGTTTTCAAATGAGAAGTTTTGTTACTATCATTGAAAAATGCCATAGCTATTTTAATCTGTCTCATAGGCATTGACGTATCTAAAGGCATTTTCAATAGTGCACCCGCGACCTAGACATATAACATAATCCGACTCCGAGTCGAAACATTACGTTGCACTCTTCACTGTTGCTACCTGGTTTAGAATTTCAACTCAACAAGTACGCTCCTAATAAATAGTTAAATAACTAAATACAAAAGTACGTTATTACGACGCGAATCATCAATATTCGTATTCCATTTTACACGCTTTGTAACAATTTGAGACTGCTCAGTACTATCAGATTTAATTACGAGACACAAAGACAAGTCCTCACAGCGACTGATTATCTTTCACTATTACGTCTCAAGTAAAATAACTTCGTAGTAAAGTTTCAAGCCTTTCATTATTAAGAGCATTAACTGCTCGAATAGTTAAATATCGCTTGTTTTAGTATTCTGACATTAATTTAAATTCCAAAGTTATTTTACATTTTTGTTAAAAACTTGAAAGTGTTTGTCTAGACTTTTGTAAGAGTGTAAACTTTATAAATATGTGCAGTGAATGTCCCACGGGTCGCCGCGTCCCGCCCGTGACCCGCTCGCTTGTCTCGCGCCTCTCGCGCGCCTCTCTCGCGCCTCGCACTCGCCTCGGGGCGAGGGGGGAACAAACTTTTCGCAATTCATCTGCGTTGTGTAATCACTGCGCCGAGGGACTGTTTGCACACCAATCTTAAGGGACGGGAGACGGGGCATTTTTATTTTTTTATATTATTGGAAAACCTTTTTGGTCTAATATATGGCACGTGGTGGGGTCATATGGGATGAACATGCAATTAGCGATTTGTAATTTATAAAAAATATTTATTTATTTCTGATATATCCACCATAAGTTTGCCTTCTGTCAGATGGATTGGAGTTTAGCACGCCGTGTACGTCAAAATTATTCTGACCCCCCATTTCTTTAACACATTTTGAAAATTCTTAGATATTATTTTTCTATGAAACCTAACGGGTTAGACTCACGAAATAAAAATGGTTACAATAAACTATTATTTTTAAAATATTTCAATTAAATTCAGCTTTAATAATGAAAGTCTGGTATGTAAATATGAATGAGTAGGCTCCCTGAAATGTTGGGCCTCCTGTCGGCTGAAGATTTAGCTCGGTTGAACACCCTCGGGAATAAATTTGACAGGTGAATGGCATTAACTTAGCATCATGAAGTTTCATGAATTAATTATGAATTTCTAAAGCATACTCACAAAAATAATAGTTTTGTTCTGTGTGAAAATGTAAGCGTATTGTACTTACTAGTTTTGTTTTTCTTCAGGCTACATCGATAGCTGTCGCGCAACGTCTTTTCATAATATTTGTAACCATATTTATTTCGTATATGACTTCGGTATTTGATGTATTATTTTGTTACTTTATTATTTATTAAGTCAGGTAACGCTTTATTCTGTTTTCACATAATTTGTTTTTATGAATAAAGATTATTTTTTGAAATTAATATTTTCATATTACAAATTACAATAAAAATTATTAGTAGCAAAGCAAAGTCACGTTTGAAAAAAGTTAGGATTAATTTTTATTTTCTTTTTAAAATTACAATTAACTTTATTTAATGTTGTACTAACATTATGTTCCTATTTCAACTTGTATAATCCTGCAAAATTTTCAAACTGTGTTGCTATGTTCCTCTCTCGGAAAAGTCATTCAGGGCCATCACGGCACGTTATGAGAAAAAAGGTGGTTGCGTGAGGGAAAATTTAAATTTTATGAGTTGGGGGCGAATTTATAGCCGTTTTAAAGAAATGGTCTGTAATAACATCACGGGATGAGCAGCAAGGTTCTGTTATTATGTTCAGTGGATAAAAAATAGTATCGCCGTGACGAAAAATATTGTCTCAGACAAGAAATTAAAGAAGCGCCATAAGTGATAATCAACATAGCCCATCGGATTAGCACGCTGAAGTGGCAGTGGGCTAGGCACATAGCCGCAGAACTGATAGCCGCAGCGTCCGACGTCCAGCCACGAGGTGGACAGATGTCCTAGTAAAAGTTGCTGGAGCTCGCTGGATGCGAGCCGCTTCCAATAGGTCGATCTATAAATCTTTTTGGGAGGCCCATATTCAGCAGTGGATATCCTGCGGCTGATGATGATAGTAAATGATAATCTGAATGTATATCGAAACACAAACACTGACTGATCTACATAGTGTTCAAACCTATGAACACACGTTTCGGTCTTTCGCTATCGCTAAACGACGAGATTATGTTAGACATCACATTTTTTAAACAACACAATAATATAATATTAATACATGTTGTGTTAATTAAGTGAACATTTTTAATGAAAATCTTAACACCTTTCCAAAGGACCCTCATTGAAGAAAAAACTACGCCTCCGCTTCCTCTTGCGACAATCACTGTAGTGTACAATACACGTTGCTTCACATTGTGTGCGATGTAATTGACTGAACAATGGGTGCAAACTAACCCTCTCTGCTACCACAATAACAATAATCTACGGGTGACGTGACATCGATACAGACCCTCCCCTCCCGGACCCTAATAAGGCCCTATTTATGGCAATTAGCAAAGTAAACCAGTGGAGGATCGCCGCAGCGGCATAAACTGTGTAAACAGAAAAAAATGGAGTTGCGTCGTACCTAGTGATCAGTAGAGGGAACGATTTACCTCAACTACGTTTAAAGGATTTTATTGAGGGTCTTATTAACCAGCGGCGAGGCATCCACATAAACCGATTTCTACTGGGTTCCTTTCCGCATATTAAATAAAAATAATAAAACAAAACATAATAATATAACTAGAATAATAATACTGTTTTCAAAGAAATAATTTAATATTTATTTATTTACCAATAAATCGATACTTCAACGATATCGGTGGTCCATATCAATTCGGAAAATAGTAGCCCGCGCGCAGTGCTCGCGTCTCGTAGTGTTCGAATTGAACCCGGTTGCACATAGTTTCTGTCGTGATTTTGTTGTCCCTTTCACATGCAGTGCGGTGTCTCTATCTAATCTTTTGGAAATGACGTAAATATATATGGTCTTGCGTGTATGTATACTTCAGGGTAACTCGAGAATTTGTTTCTTCATATTAAGCAATTAGTGCGATTTGTTTTTAATAATTTAGAATGAATAATTATTGTTTATGTATAGTGTGTGATTATTTCTATTGGGCCCTTTCAGGTACCTTTATTCAAGAAATATAACGAAGAGAATACCGTTTATTGATTAATTAATCTATGTAATTTATGTACACAATAAACTGCTACTCAGCTTGGCGAATTAGGTTTTTGTTAGCGGAAATTACCTTTACAAAGTACATCTTTTGAGCACAAACTTATGTAAATAGGTAAGTAAGTGAGTTTTTAGGTTAATTTGTTATCGGTAGGTAACGTTTGAAGTCATGTTTCCTACGCATAACAGGTATATTAAAGATGGTGGATTTTAGCGATAAGGCTAATCTGCTTGCAGTTTTTTCTTTTCTGGTAAACTGAACTCTACTGTGAACACCAAGTGATATGTTAACTGTGGCAAAAAATTGTTGCCTCGGGTTTCCTTTTAAAAAATTTCACCCTTCACCGCAGTTATTTACCACACTTTAAGCGGTAAACTGGTTTCTAGAAAACTATTAACAACTAAAACTAATCTTCTTCTATATATTGTCAAACATCAGCAGCAAATTATCAATTTCTTTAATAGCGGTTGTGACTATCCGGAATTATGTATCATTAGGTGACCCGGTTTCATAATTATCTTTGTTATAAACAGCTATTTAATAGCGATTCGAAGTTGCATGATCTTTGCGAGTCAACCTCAACGCCGCGGTCCGACGCCGCGCATTTCTTCGGCGACGTGACGTAACCGCGGCCGCCACAGCGCGCCCACGTACAGAATACTCGATCTAATAGGTATAATAAAAACATAATGTGTAATGAATCCGTAAATATTATATGTTTCTATCAGTTAATTTTGAACTTAGAATATTTCGTTAATGAGAAATTTTACATTATCGTAATTATAAACAGTTTCCATACCTGTAATTCTATTATCTTTTCTCAAAATAGATGTATTTGATTATTTAAATATTACTATGTTATGTTAATTATTTTTGCATAGGTTAGTAGTGGTTCTGTATAAGAGTCTGCTGCGCCTGTTGTCGAGAGCGCGCCGGCGTGCGAGGGTAGGTTATGCGACGGGTGGAGAGGGGGTGTGCGGTGTGGTGCGGCGGGGCGGAGGGGGGGGATCGATCGCGCCTCTTCATCAGCCGCCACTGCACCCCGCGGAGCCGCTTTCAACTTTAATCACACGACACACGACACATGACGCGGGCCGCCTATCTGCCACGACAACCCATGCAACACTATTTAGATTTAGATACGCATCACTGGACCTGAGACCATTCATGAACATGTCGTTACATTATGCTCTTTTGTTTTATCAACTTGTCCCGACTCCTAATATACCTATTATAATATATTGTACAATACATAAGCTTTTCTATGTTTGTTATCAGACAGTTTTCAAATGCTGCCTAATTTTTGAAATTGGTCATATTTTACACAATTTCCGCTGCCAAATTTTAAGCACTTAGATTACGGATGTTCGCTCCAATGAAAACAGTATATTGTATTGAATTATGTGCACTAATGTGTTTTAATGTAACAATGTTTCGAGGTATAACTGCAATTATGTTGATAATCGTTCAACCGGGTAATATGTATTAAATGCGTGTAAAAATCTGTCATCGCCTTGACTAAAAAGGAAAGTATTTTTTTTAAAATAAATCTGAAATATTTCATAATAACTTTGAAATGAGCAAGAACGGCACGAAAAGCTCTTATTTAATATTACGAAAGAACACCGATTTATTTTCCATAGCCACGGCTGTTCGCTCGAATAAAATTAACGGATATTTTAAAACGAACTTTAAAAGCCATTTTGTTTGTACTACGTCGGCGCTCTGGCGCTACGCCCGGCTACGGCTCGTCTACGAGGCTACGTTGCGTCTACAGTGCAATTTGGCGCGCTACGTACAGCTACGCGCTACGCTGCCGGGTCGTGGCTCATAATATTTTCCAACAAGTTTGTTGCAGCTTGTTGGATAATGTAATTAACGCGATGAAACGAAAAGATAACCCTTGTTTCGCATTTTTGTAATAAAGAGATGAGCAGCTTTTTATAGAAGCTTTGAAGCATGAAAATGTAGGGTATAAAGTTGAGTGTTTAAATTAGTTTTTGGAGTAATGATGCAGACTCTATTATTTATATTTTAATTACGTTTTCGAATATTGCCATTGTGTATGTTTATAAACTAGACATTTATTACCGAGTACCGTTTATTTTCGACGTGATTATACAATCATTCACTATCATTATAAGTATTATGTCTACCTCTGCTCACCACATCGGGAGACAGCCGTGAGGATGGTTATATGTCGAATACTATAAAAGTCTAAATCTAGACTGCCTCGGTGGCGTAGTTGTATTGAATGTCCGGTACAATAGCGCTCTGAGGTCCTGGGTTCGAGTCCCGGGTCGGGCAAAGTGATATTTGGGTTTTTCTGCTCAGTATCAGCCCGGAGTCTGGAATTTGTGCCCGATATGGCGATAGGCTCGCCCCCTGTCACATCATGGGACGGAACATACTTGGCGAAAAGTGGGTGCCCTAGTTGCGCCTCTGCATACCCCTTCGGGGATAAATGCGTGATGTTATGTATGTATGTATGTCTAAATCTAGATATACAACTACATACGCTGTAGGTATATCTAAGGAAGAGTTATAGGTGAAATCCGTCAGGTAGACGCGGAGAATTAATCACTTCAGTATGTATAGATAGATAGCGGCACATCGCACGCGGCCTTCATCTGTTTCCGGCAGAACCTCACGCTCGTTTCTTATTTGATAAATCGCAAGGTAAGGTCCCACTCACATTAATACATACACATATTATATTATAATATTATGGCGCTTAATTTTAATTACCCACGTAGCTAAGATATTCAGACTATTATATTTATGAACTCTTTTGTAAAACGAATGTAGTAATAATTATTAACTAGATACACTTCATACTAATATATTAGAATTGTATACTATATGCTGTATGTTATGCTCAATAGAATATGGTTTGAAAAAAAAAACGTTCAACGTACCGGACAAAAATCTTAGTTTCGGATTTGCAAACAAACAAAAGCAACCACAACAGGCACCACACACAGAGCCAATTTAACGTACATACAAACAGCTAATTATTTACCTATTAGTGTACCAAAAAAGCCTCCGCCCACATCACGCCGTCCCACCGCGCTCCATCACGGTAATAAGAATAAGATTAGTATGATCCATCTCTACGTACCCACTACCGCTATCGTCTCTACAGTAGAGCAACATCTGTCTTATGTTATTTTATTCGCTCTCTGCTCAGAATGGCAAGTATTCACGCGATCCGAGGATTATCATGTCCCGTAATGTAGAGGCTCCGTATTCGCACTAGCTGTTATTACCTTTTTTATGTGCATTCTGTATAACATCCGGAGAAATATTTAATTTCGCTGAGAGGCGTTTCCTAGTACAATATAATCTGAGAATGAATATTTTTTGGTTAAGTTCTACGTTCTTTTAACAGTTGGAGAAATTTGAATTCTTAATGACTTATAAGATGAACAGATTGTGATCCGTTGGTAATGGGCTTGTCAGGTTCGGTCGGACAAAACCGTCAGAAACTTTTTAAACGTTATTCGTATCGAGATTGGGCATAATAAAAAAGTATATCATATTTTTAAAATGCAGATATGACTTCTTATTTCTTTAAGTTAAGTGCAATAAATAAAATTAAAAAGATAATGTATAACTTTAAGCCCAAAATCCTATTAATATACATTATCAGACCTTAAGAATAATAAGCTAAAGATATAATTAGCTTAGCAAATGTGGTACGACCGTGTTATGTTTCTAATTGGATAGGGTCGAAGCGCTGGGTAGTGTAGTACATACGGCTCGCGTCTCCATGCGGGCTCCCTCGTGGATGTAGGTCACGCCGATCACTGACGACCAGCCCTGATGCGGGCGTAGAAACCCTATCTCTAGAGATAACTTTTCGTAATGATAATTTACATCAAAGACTATAATATTTGACCTTTCACCTTTATCCGTTGTCAGCGGCTCGACGCTTCCTCGAGGTTTGTTGAGGTTTGCAGAGATTTCATTTATATATTTGAAGCGTTGTTGTTAACAATTTTTATATTAACATTTTGAATGTATTGTATAGGTTAGTCAGTGTTTTGAAAGAGTATGGAAAAATGTATACGGAGCAATGTTTTTTTCATTCGAGTGGCAAGCCGTATGCCTTCTTATAATTGTATTGACTACAGTCAGTATTTTTATCTTTTTATTTATTTAATGAGGGTTAAATCTTTTCTGATAATGCCACCCGTATTGAGTCAATGTATGTCAATATATAATGACAACTCTACATACAGTCAGTATAGTGCTTCAACATTTCAGTCCTACTTCTAACCTATGTAGATGTCCTGCTAGCATGCAACACAATCTCTTCATCAAGATGCAAAGGACAACTGTAACATCACTTGACTTTCTATAAATCGTGTCGAAGCGCGTACAGACAGTTTATTTGTACCACAAATGGACCGCTTTATTTTTTTCCTATCGCTAAGTAATAATGTATAATTGTGCCGTTTTGATGGGAAATTATGGCCAATGTTAATTACATTATGGATAACTGATATGCTGTACTTCTCATACAGAAGAAAACGAAATTGTCTCTTTCGTAACGCTGTATTTTAAAATTGTAACGTTAAATGCTACGAAAATCAATAAAGCTATAACAAAGCCATCCGTAGAGTAATTGGGTAGGAAGTACCTCTTCCCGGAGCGCTGTTACCGTAACGTGCGTTTTACGTAACCTTACGTAAATACGGTGACGTATTTTCGATAAGTCAGCGCGCGTGCCTTTGATCCCCGGATATAGAGTGCGGGAAATGGAACGTAGCCTTGTGTTACTGCTCGCCGTAGACTGCCGCCCGAGAGCGCGGCCGGTCTGGCTTTGTGGCGCTCTTTGTTTCACTTAGTATACACTTTAAAGCCTTTTTCTGTCTCCAATTGCCTAGAGAACTTTTTCAATTGTCAAAAAGGAATTTGGAATACTATGTATGCAAAATTATATCATTTCTAATCGTCAGTAGCTTTAGTAATGCAAAGTATATAATAATAGAAGTTCCTGTATTGTGAACAAGATGAGGAAAGAAAGAGGACCGGACGCGCGCGCGTGCAGCGCATGTATCTAGTACATAACTACATAAATATCGTACATAAGTGAGAACGTGTATTTTTACTCTCATTATCGAATATTAGAATCAAATACTCTCTCCTTATACTTTATACTTAGTTCATTAAACCATTGTCTGAACATTCTATAACAAAATATTTTTGAATAAATGTAAAAGTATCAATACAGGAAAGAAATTCCGATAATATAGCACTTGGGGTGTCTATTTGTTTTATTTATTTAAAGGCTTTGTCGCTTAGCGACTATATTTGTTTTAAAAACATAATTACTTTCCTAAAATAGTTTATTGAGACTGCATCATATTTAATTTATTTCATTACGGACTTTATCGCGGTTTTTTATATTATACTTTTCGCCCGACGTTTCGACGTTTCTTGCAGTCTTCATGGTCACGTGGCGGACTGAGGTGTTGGTCATCCGCAAGTCAAAGTTTACAATATTAACCTAAAGATATCAATTATACATTTCTTTCCTAAATCTGATTACAAATCATCATGAAAAAAGTAAGGCCGCCCATTGTACACCATAGATTTAAGAAAATGTATTAATCTTGTTTATGTCTCTTTTAACAATGGTTACAATAAAGAGTATTTATTACTTACATTTCTTTAAATTTTTAAACTGTTGTCGGTCCAATCCACGCAGAATGAGCTCACAGTGTCTTAAAGTCTGGCAACGGGTCTTTTGGGTTCCGATTTAATTAAATGTATAATGGGATCCCAGGCTTGTGCAAGCTTCCAATCATCTTCTCTATTCAAATTCTAATGTTTTTTAATTTCAATATCCTCGCGAATCATCCTAAGTAAATTTCTAACACTCGCGTAAACAAAAGTAACCATTATTTATTTATTAAAAGCAGCCCTTAATACTAGACTCTAGAGTGATACGATCTGAATAATGGATTTTAAAAATCCAAATGTATAAAATTTATCCCATGCCCCTCATCTGAGTGCATATCGTGCACAACATTTTCCGGTATTTGTGGACAAACAATATATTGTTGAGTTTATTCATCCGTGTTAAAATACCACTTGAATATAAACAACTTTGTGTAAATAAACATTGGCTCACGCCAAATAATCCGTTGGTAACATCCAATACAGTAAAATTGAACTTGAACCCATCAAGAAACTAAATATTTTGTACTAGAGTAAATAAAAGCATGTAAAAACGAATAAATTACTATATCACAGAATACAAAACAATCACATAAAAATTCTTTAAATTATAATATAATTTTTTTATCAGGAAAATAAAAATCTTATTGAGATTTTTCATATTAAACGATTTGTTTTCAATGGTATGCAATAAATTACCCATTCATTAATAGTATTTTAGAACGAGAAAAAATATCTTAACATTTCCATAAACGCGGACTTTTTTTGATGATGATTTGTAATCAGATAATATTTGCTTAGTGTTGAGCCCACGCACGTCTTACGCAGTAATATGGGTAGCATGGCGAATGATATGGATAGGTCTTAATTCCTTACCTTATCTGAAGCAATAACTTGTTGTTTGAAGAAAAAAAAATTATGAAAGAATTTTAAGGAATGACGATGAGGAAATATTACTCCTCAAATCCTATAAGACGGTTAGTCGGGCGGCGGCGGCGGTGAGATTAAATCTGTTTCACGCTGCGCTGCACCGCTCCGCGCCGCGCCGCGTGCAGCTCCCGCTTACGCTTGTCACCACGTGCCGCTACACACTACAGCGGCTTTACACTACGTTATACATTTATATTGTGAAGCAGGTTCCAAATGGGCGTGTCCTATCTAATCCATAATACAGGTCGACTATCTACTGATGCTTGTCGGACTTAACTAAACCATATTATCTAAAACTTATTTGTTACGTCAAGCTATTAGTTATTTATGAATATGATAGTGTTTTTACTAATCACATCGAAGTACTTAGAACTTATAAAAAAACCCCAAGATTCCTTCATTGTGTCCAGTACATACTATCAACTAATTTGTGATACAAATTCATATGTGAGTATAATCAATGTTCACAATTAAATCAATATTCTGTCATAAAAAACCCTGAGAACTTACTTATTTTTAGCAAAGTCCCTTGCGTCTGTTCTTTATTCTCTTCCGTATTTATTTAACCGCTTGTACTATAAAATATACATACAATAGAAGTAATTCTGAATTAGTTAAGTATTAAACTATGTTTGCGATGAGTGCAACAATATGGGACACATAACGTTATTCACAGATGTAAAAGATCACGCGGCAATGATTCCACATCAAAGGTATGTATTAGTCGGTGATGGAATGATTGTGTGTTATCTAGTGGTGCGTGTAATCGGCGCGGTCCATTGACGTCCGTACATGGAGAGCGGTCCCTCGCGCTCCACGGACCCAGCGCTCACTCAGTACCACTCCCCCGAACCCTCGTCCGCTGCGCATCAAACCGACGCCAATAAACCTACTATTAATTTCGGTCGCAAACAATCCACATCAATTTAATCCTAGGATTATTATATACATTTAGATACGTAGAGGTTTGTTTTCGTTGATATACTTTTACAGGATTGATTAGATAATTATTTTAAATATAGGGTAAGGACTATATATGTTGTATATTTATTTAAATTACGGATCATTTATTTGAAGTTTTTACCAAAACAATATTATTTTTCTTAAGTTAGTACTTAAACAATTGCATCAAATAAATAACTATAGAGTTTTAACGGATTATTTATTTCTAGAGAAACGAACAAACTTTGAAGTAATAGGTAGTCCCAGTTTATTTATAGACCTCAGCCTTGTTTATAACTATTAGACACATTTATTGACAAGTGACCTTAAAGTGGCCGGTGTAGCGCCGCTGGTCAGTTCTCCTAACTGCGCGGTAAATAGGTACGAGGCGAAGTTAATTGAAGCGCTGTCAATATTTGCGCGCCGGGGCGAGCAGAGAGCTACAAACAAATCAAATTAAACGGGGCCGCGACGGGCAAAGGTCGCGTCGAACGTCGACTCGTGACCCGCTCACAGAGACGAGGAGATACCGGTGGAGTCCTTAGCACTGGGGAATAAAGACCAAACTCGTGTGTATGAACTGAGGCGGGCATTCATTATAAAACGTGCATGTTTATTATTGGTAAGAACATATAATAAATAAATATAGATACGTGGACGTCTCTTTTAGACATATAGTAGTAACTAGAGTTCCGTAAAGCAAAAACTATTAACAGAAACTTTGCTACACGTAGCGAATAATTTTAAATAGCGACATTCACGCATTAATTACTCCATATATATTGTTTTTTTAAATCACTTTACAAGGAGTAATAGTTGTTGGATACGGGAAGCCTTGACAATTATCGTAGTTAGTACGTAAGTTAGTTGCGAGGTGGCAGATTTTTTTTTCAAGAAACCGTCTATAATAGGCAAAGTACATGAAAAAAAAAATCCCGTGCTTAGCAGTGAGACAGCATTACCTATATATAAAAAATAACACAAACAAAGCGTATTTTTTGCAATCTTTAAACATTACAATTGAAACAGAAATTAAACAGTTGCTGTAGATAATGCGTATTCATTGAGACGCTCCGTGCCGCTTTCTCTCGAGGGAGAGCGCGACCTTCGAGCATCTGGACAGAAATATCACTCGGTTAGATCTTTAATCAATACAAAAGCATTGTACGGCTATCTCAATAAGGCTTGTTTTTGAATGTCAGTTGTGAAGCAAGAGGTATTACAACTACGCTGGTCTGCTACAAGGCATTGGTATCTATTTGTCCTGCTATTACTTTAGCAAAGACGTGGCGCTCAGTATCAAGAAAGCGACCTTCTCGCTTTGTCCATTAATTTGTATAAAGTACATATGTATGTTTTGTCCTAAAGGCGGCGATAGCCTAGTTGGGTGTGGAACGGACTGCGGAGACGAATGTCCGCAGGTTCAAAACCCAAGGACGCACACCTCTGAATTTTCGAAAAAAAAAAAATATATGTGTATTCTTTGTGAATTATCGCTTGCTTTAACGGTGAAGGAAAACATCGAGAGGAAACCTGCATACCTGAGAAATTCTCTAGAGGAGTTTTGAGGGTGTGTGAAGTCTAACAACCCGTACTAGGCCAGCAAGTTGGAATAACGCCTAATCTCTCTCAGTAGTCGAGGAGGCCCGTGCCCAGCAGTGGGACAGTATATAATACAGGGCTAATGATGATGATGATGTATGTTCTGTATACTCTGTACTTAATAATGCGTAGCGAACGTATTTTTTTATCTACCACTTACGATAATTTGACAGAGTTGACTACACATGTGCTAATGTGTGGGTCGCGTAAGACAGGTAATTTTGCCAGGGTGCGGCGCGGAGGCGGCGGCGGATACGTCGCCGCTCGCCTCTGCTCCGCCGGAATTGCAATTTATTGGATTTGAAATGTTATTTGTGGGCCAGCGAGTATCCGACTGAGGATCAACAGGGAGCTGTGTGGATTCAGGTCCCGCGACCAGTTTCAATCACACTGGAATAAGGATTTTAATCCGAGCAACTTGAAAACTTTACTTAGATTGTGTCCCAGATTTGTAATATTTTATATCGAGTAACAACAAGCACCATAAAGACGCTATTGTCATTAGATCATAAATCCAGTCTGTATGCAACTGTAATGAAACGCATGTGACAAGAGAATGCAACAGTAACATGCTACTATCAGCCCCTCCCCCCGTCGTGTGCCGCCGCCTCTCTCGCCCGCTCCTTCCCGTCTCGCCCAGCCTCAATGCAAGCAGTGTGTCGATGGTATCTGCTGTAACAAATGGAGCGAGCCCAGAGGGACGGCGCGCCGTGTGACGTCACAATACACTATTTACCGATGTCTGTAGAGAGATAAAACATAGAGCACAGAAACTTTGAAGCGTGCATCGGTTAAAATTTGTGAATATGTAAATAGACGAGTGGAGAGTGTTCCTTTAACAACTACGAAGATATTCAGCTAGGCGTGGTGTGCGCAGGCCTGCCGCGGCCACTCCATTAGCTGATGTTGGGAATTTGTTTAACCAGAGAATTACGAGAAATGATACTCTGATTTAAAGTGTAGTGAAGTTTCGCTTGATAATTGGTGACCATAGAGTATGGCTGCATTCATATTATTCTCCAGATTATTCTCTGACACATCAAAGAGACTATCAGCTATTTATTGCAATACCAAACAATCTTTAATTGATTATAGCTTAAGCAAGGCACTGGTACTATATATACTATTGGTGTCAGTCTAATGTAGTTCTACCAGTTTAAAACTGATGGGTCTCTAACTCGGTCTCTAGGCCGATATAGATGGGATATAAACAGAACGGTTCACGCCCTACACCGGCCCCGGGTCATTTATAAATAATGTGCTGATATGTCAAAGTGCATCTCCATGCAGTAATTTTACATTTTACGTTTATTACCAAAATAAGGTAAAGAGAAGTAGCCGGGAGGTGCACTTTTCTGGATGGAATTTACAAGAAGCTAACCAGTTAGTATTTGATATTAATTATGCCAAAGTATATTTAACAATTTATTATAATATATTTATTAAAATTATTTATTTAGTATAAATTCACGTTTAGGTACCTTATACACTTACTTACAAAAGTAACATAATATTATTATGGAATATTATTTAAAAATAAATTATCTTAACTATATTTCAAAAATAAAATATGGAGTGATTGCGTTTAAGGGAAATGTCGTGTGCAATAATAGGATGGAGACAAGAGAAGCACAGGATGTATTTTATGGATAGATGGAAATCGGAAATCTTCATAATATCATTACAAGAATATTTAAAGTTAAAAAAGAAAGCAACATTTCGAGCTGCTGTAACATCAGGTCTGACATTGCAATTTTCTGTGCAATTAAAAGTTACGTTCGCAAAGTGTGCGGTGTCACGAGACCCCGAGAGTGGCGCTCCCGCATGGACTGTGACGTGTCCCTTACAGAAATGATCTGTCGCGTCCCGCTAACAACTTCATCTCGCTGCTATTTACGTGCACGTCACCAGCCGCCAGCCGTGTGTAGTTGTGACCCGGGCGATGGGGAGAGGGTGACGCCAGAGGGGGGGTGCTGCGCCGGTGCGGCTGTGGAGTCGATAATTGCCCGGCGGGCTGTGAGCGGGCTCCTGTTAAAATAATATTATATTTATAGCGGGCCTTTTGTGAGACCTCTTCGACAACCATCGAGTAAGGGCGAAGTCGCTCTGTGCGCTATTTAATACTATGATAAGCTCGAATACATTTGCAAAACTTTACATTTTATTTGAGTCTATAAGTAAAACGAGTCGCTGTCATTTTTGTTACAAACATCTATATATCCTTAATAAATCGAGACTAGGACATGTGAATAGCTTCATAGGTATCATCACAAGAAGGTAAACTAAATATAATAAATACAGAGTCAATTGTAACTTGTACACTTTCTCTTTCTTACCACCTGTTAGTAGCTGCTCCATATTTTCAATTCCGTATGCTTTGTTTGGGATATTATTATCTTTTGACGACATTTTACCTTACTGTACCGTTTTACCAGTTTTAAATGTTGTTTGAACTTGCCTATTAACATTACATAATATACTTTACTCAAGTAGTTCGCATCATATTGTGTCTATGTTTCAATATAAGACTAAATAATATCCTGTAATATTTACATAAATAAATCCTGTCACGTATGATATTTGTGTGAATGCTCGCGAAGTGTTCAGTTGTCCGCGGCGGGTGGGACGGCGGACGCTCTTCTGTTCAAAGTTTAACCGTGTTTGTTTCGAATCCAGTGAGTCTAAATAAAGTATGAGTGGAGTCCGGCGCCGCGCCCCGCCGGCCGGCACTACAAGTCCCACCTCGGCCGTCTCTACACTTTGCCGTAAGCTTCAATACGATTTGCACACTTCACTGCATATTTGCCTCTAGTCAGGACAGTACGAGACAATAACGTGTGCCTTTAACTTTTGAGGTAATATAGTCTACGTAAAGTCATTTCTAAATGACTTCAACTGTAAATGTAATTTAGGTAAAGTTAAAATTATATCCGCATTGTTGTCCCGTTCTGAGGTGATGTTGGAGCCATAATGTTTGACTTAATCCAGTCTCACCAGTAATCAATTTGTGTAAATGATATCAGCAAACCTCCAAAAGTTGTTTGGCCTCAGTATCGAACCGTAATTATTTGCAGCCCATTAGAGCAAGGAGATTATAATTCTAACCCATTAGTAAAGTGACGGTGAATCAGCTAAAAGCTCTCACGATACATTTAATACCAACATTACCGAATAGTTTCCTCAGACAATTACGTAAACAACATAATACTTAAAGTTGTGAATTATGTTTACTTCATTAAAGTCGGTACATGTTTATACTCCAACCTAAGTTCATCACTTCAACATCTAGATATTACGGAAATGTTCTAATCTTCTTACACTGTTTTCGTTCTTAGTACAGTTTACTGTAGTTCTTTTCCCAGTTTATAATAGCAGAATTTAACAGCGTTTAAAAATTTGGCATTGTATCGTTATTCATGGTATCATTAATATTGTTAAACGCTAAAATAAACCTCCGCCTACCTTAAATTATATTATGTTAAAGTACAGCATCGGTTCCTCGATTTCTTTGACGTTGTAGGTGAGGAGTCACGACCGTGAACACAACCATGAAGTGACCCACATACTCTACCGGCCACAGCAACTGGCCCGGCGCACATACAGCACACCAACACCGGTAATGAGTTACATTGACACGCGACGCGCCGCTGCTGCTCAAAGAGATGCACAGACAGCTCATAAATAATTCGCGCCGCCCTACATCCGCCGCGCGCGCCTCACGGACGACACACTCGCCGCTGCATCTCCGCAACCGACACGAGCGAATATTTTATACCGAAACTGTTTACGATTTCACCTTAGTAGTGTATAACTATTTTTGGATGTGAATACGTTGAGGGAGATTGGAATTATCAATTCCAATCTCCTTTTTCTTCTCAAGCAGATGTGTAGTATATTGTGTGAATTGCACAAGCTGGCAAACGAGAGAACAGAGTGTGGAAGGTTGTTAATTGTGCTTGTAGTTTACGTAGCGTCGGTGCAATATATAGTTTTTGGCTTTACAACAATTTCGCTAAATAGATTTCTGCTAAATTGTTCAAGCTGACAACAGCTCCTCCGGGCTATTAATGCCTATCAATGTGTCGCCTGTTCGCGACGTCACGTCTTTACAAGGAAGCGTGTACGCGACGTGACGCTAGTCGCAGTCCCGAGCGCTGTCGCACCTAATCGCACTTGGAGTGGTGTTTGATGGCGCAAGAGTGGCGTAGGGAAGACGGGCCGGGGAGGGACGCGAACACGACTTTAAGGTGGTAGCTCAAGGTCCATTTTCATACATTTTGTTTCGGCTTTAATCTGGGTAACTAAACAAGTATTGGCAAGTAAAGAATTTAAATTCACGTCTAGTTAGTGATTAGTTCTCGCAGTTGAAGAAAAATGTAAAATAATTAATAATCATGGATATTTCTGCCTTTAAAATTTCGTCATATTAAATTTTAAAGGCCGAAATATCCATAATTATTAATTATTTTTACGTTTTTCTTTCAACTGCGAGAACTAATCACTAACTAGACGTGAATTTAAATTCTTTACTTGCCAATACTTGTTTAGTTACCCAGATTAAAGCCGAAACAAAATGTATGAAAATGGACCTTGAGCTACCACCTTAACACTTACCTCCCGAGTGCCAACACTCGCGGCAACAACACCGGCTCTCTCAAGGTGCATGTGAGATTCTCTAGATTATTTATTATCAACATCAGTTTCTCAATTTTGTTCTTATCGCAGCCGTGTGGTGGCGGGGTAAAAAAAATGTCTTAGTGACTTTATCATTAGTATAATAGTTTCGGAGCACCTATACTTATGGAGGTACCACCAGAGGTACCTTCACTTATGTTTTTAAAGCGAAGTTAAATATTTATAGTATAACGCTATTGAAAAGTTTTGTTAGTTCGTTTTTTGAAAACAGTTCTTAAAATAATTTTTATTTTTATCTTTTATTATTTAATTAGCAAGTATTTTATATTAACTTCTTTTTGTAAATACCAAATTACCTGATCATAAGGATCCACAACGTCGAGTGATGAATCTAAACGTAATATATTCAATATATGTGGTGTCTGTATGTTATTTTCCCATTGTTATTGCCGATAAAGCGCTCGTTATCGTCGCGCGCAGTCTCCGCCGAGTGTAGTGTGTGGTGTAGCCGCGGCGCGTAATGTCCAACACATGCGTGTTTGCCTCGCACCGAATGTTTATCGAACAAACAGAGTTCATTTGTATTTCATATTCAAACATTTTCATAACACCCACGGCGACTATTTAAATATACTTTTGCAAGTACTCTAAAGTCATCATTATTTAAACTGATATTTTAATGTATCCATATGTAAATGTTTGTAATTAGATAATGTACCTTATAAATCAGTAATTTTATTATAAAATAGCACAGGAATAAAAACAGATTAATGTTTACACTTTAAGCGTCAGGAAACACGAGTCTGTAGTTTTACTACGATATTTAGACTTTTATTACTAGAACTTATTAAAATCGTTTGACAAGCCGGGCCGGATTAATTTTAGTGACTGACCAGAAAGGGAATCTCTCTCGTCGATGGACATTATATTTCATTACACGGTGCTTACCATGAACTCGAATTTATAAACACAGTAATTATGTCGTCCCAAGATAACAGACAAGTTAAATGTTTATTCATTATCTTAGGCCTTCGATCAACGATACCAGTCTTATGCGATGAGTGTATCAGCGTAAAGAGCGTTAGGTAGTGTGGTCGCTGTTTATATAGTCGTAACACTCAACGACTGACTAGTCTCGTTACACGAGTGCGTAAAAGAATAGTAACAATATGAATAATAAAAATAAAAATATAAAAAATATTTTACCCAAAAATGCGCCATAAAAGGAAAAAGGTTCGTAAAAATATTGTTATTTTAATATTTTTAGGAATGAATGGTGCTGTTAGTCCCGATAGCTTTGCAGCCGCGCGGCGGAGAGTCGAACATCAAACATTTCACTCAAATATTCCAATAGCGGAGTGATTCGTGCAACTCGATGCTAATTGAAACTGAGGGGGGAGCGGAGTAGCGGGGAGGGGGGTAGGGGTTGAGGGGGAGGAGGCTCAGTAGCATTGAGTTATCGGCTGTTCGAGGAAAGTTAATAGCATTTGAGTATTGAATTATAATTATTTCCAATTTGTACATATTTGGTATTTGGTAATAAAAGGTATGCAGAGTTGATATTGAACCACCGCTACGCTGGGCGTCCATTCTATGATGTAAGAGATTCAGAGAATTAACTTGGTTATGACGACACCGGGTACTCAAATCCAAATTAATTTTCATTGGTACAATTATAGATCACCGACCGTCGTTTCAGGGATCTATCTTGTTGTAAATATGGTATATGTTCTTAGTAATTAAATAAAGTTAGTAAAAAGATGTTATTGACACGAGTGTTTATTTCGGACTAAAGAGAAGTAACTATGGCAAACAAAATACAATTAGTTCTAAAAATAGAACATATAAAAAATAATAAGTCACGACGAAGGTTACAATCTCCAACAGCCGCCCTTAATCGCAGTTGTGACAGAAACAAAACAAATAAAATAATTAAGTTTCTAAACCTAAGTTAACTACACATCGTTTGTGTGCTAGAGGTCCGAGGGCCTTCGTTAGTACATCAGCAGGCATATCGTTACTTTTTATATATTCTAACTTAACAATATTATTAGATACCTTTTCCCTAATAAAGTGAAACCTAGTATCTATATGCTTTGTCCTGCTGTGGTGTACAGGATTTCGAACAAGATTAATGGCACTTTGGCTGTCAGAAGCTAAGTTAACTGAACAAAGTATACCTGTTATCTCGTATATAAACCGACGTAAGTAACACGCTTCCTTCGTGGCAGACGCTAATGCCATATATTCTGACTCGGCCGAACTTAACGCAACAGTAGGTTGCTTCTTGGATTCCCATGATACTGGACCTCCACTTAACTTGTAAACATAACCGGTGTATGACCTTCTGTCGATTGGACAGTTTGCCCAGTCTGCGTCACAAAAACCCTTTAAAGGTTCTATATTCTTCCTGTAAACCAATGAATAGTTTAGGGTACCTTTTAGGTATTGCAGAATCCTTTTAGCAGCATTCCAGTGTTCTTTAGTAAAACACGTATTAAATTGACTTAAATAGCTCGTGGCGTAAGCGATGTCTGGTCGTGTGTTTACCGCTAGATACATGAGGCATCCTATTAAGTTTTGATAAGGATAAGACTCACCGACTTGACCATCCATTCTTTTTCCATATTCTTTTAATTAATGGACTATCCACGGCCTTACAATCCTTCATATTAAATTTTTCTAATATAGAAAGAATATAATTTCGCTGGTTCAACCTTATACTCTCGGAATCACTTTCAACTTGTAGTCCCAAATAACATTTCAATATTCCGAGATCTTTTAATGAAAAATATTTCGACAAATCATTCTTGACAGTGTCAAATGTCAAATCAGAATTAAAGAAGACTATTATGTCATCAACAAAGATTCCTAATATTACAAGTTCTTTACCAAAAAGTTTAGTATACACACAAGGTTCGGAAGGAGTTCCTATGAAACCTATTTTAGAAAGCGTTTCATTTAACTTTTTATTCCAAGCTCGCGGTGCCTGTTTAAGACCGTAAAGAGATTTCTTCAATAAACAAACTTTGTTTTCTTTACCCTTTTCAATAAAACCAAGAGGTTGCTCCATGAAAACTTCTTCTTCTAAATCTCCGTTAAGGAAAGCTGTATCGACATCTAAGTGCTTCATTCTCAACTTCATATCTGCAGCTATCGCAAACAACGTGCGGAGGGAAGAATGACGAATCACTGGTGCGAACGTCTCCTTGTAGTCTACACTTTCAACTTGATGAAAACCTTTGACGACGAGTCTCGCTTTATACTTGATAATATTACCATAAGCATCCCTTTTAATTTTGTAAATCCATTTACATGGTATAACCTTTTGTTAGGTCTATCTACTAAATTCCATGTATGGAGTTTCCTTAAGGAACTATACTCATCAACCATAGCATGTTGCCACTTATGAGCATCATCGGCATGAGTAGCTTCGTAATATGTCGTAGGTTCATTAGAATCTACCATTGACGTATTGTAAGCTTTATAAAAATTTGTTGCTTTTCTATCTCTGGAAGGGTATCTGCGCTCAGGGTGCGATTCCTGTTCCAAATTCGCTGTCACTTCTTCCACACTAGGCAGCCTTAAGTCACTGAGAGACTCTCGCTCTTCCAGAGTCACTGACTCTTTTGCACTTTCTAGATTTACTGGTAAAGTTGCTTCAGCCGCCGGGCTGATATTCTCATCACAGTCATAGAATTGACAGTCATGATCAAACTCAGACTCAATCTCTTTTGCTCATCAAATAACAATATAGATTCTGACTGTGCGACAGATTGCTTCTGCTTTAGCGCTGTAAAGCAATTTTCAAAAAAGGTTGCATCTCTGGATATAATAACTTTTCGTGGGTTAGCAGGATCCCTAAAAATATAAGTGCCTGGATTTTTAGAATAACCGACGAAAATTGCTTCCTGTGCCTTGACATCTAATTTCTTCCTGTGACACGAAGGTATATGGACTAGAGCTCTACAACCAAACACTTTTAGATGGCTAAGATCACATTTTCGTCCATACCATTTGTCATAAGGAATTTGTCCACCTAAGGCTCGATGAGGAGACCTATTCTTAAGGTAAATGGCAACTTGGAATGCATCTTCCCAGAATGATTTCGGTAGTGAACTTTCAGCTAGCAACGTTCTTGCCTTTTCTGTAACCGAACGATGGGTGCGTTCCGCTACTCCAACTTGCTGAGGACTATAAGGCGTCGTTGTTTGATGTTCAATACCTTTTGAAGCAAGATAATCAACAAACTCTTTATTCACGAACTCCTTACCTCCATCAGTCCTAATTGCTTTAATTGTTTTATCTAACTGATTTTCAACAAAACATTGAAACACACAAAATATATCTTTGACTTCTGTTTTAGAAGAAATAAAATAAGCAAACACTTTTCGCGTATAATCGTCTACTATTGTCAACATATATCTATTTCCTTGAAAAGAAGTTGTAGACACCGGTCCCATCAAATCCATATGGATCAGTTCCAAGGGGAAGTAGCCCTATTAAACGCTAACCTTTTGAAAGGTTTTCTTGCTTGTTTACCTTCCACGCAAGCGATACAACTAGTTTTATCTACTCCTGTATACTTTATACCTACCTTGTGATTTTTCAGTTGGTTCATGCCTATACGACACAAATGTCCTAACCTCTTATGCCATATTTGATAACTATCCTGACAACCAGAGTGCACATCTTGTGTCAAAAAATTATCCGCCACATTCTCGGAAACATTTACAGTACCATCTAAAAACGTACAGTCCACCACAGGGCGAGGCATGAGCAACAGATTCACCTGTAAAATTAAAAGTATCAGATTTATAAAAGTTACATCCATTTTTATCAAAAACACAAATAAAACCCTTTTCAACAGTTTTATATACAGATAACAAACTAGCTTTCAAATCTGGTATATAAGCAACATCACTAATATTGTTGACCACGTTCTCGGGCGTGTTTATTGAAATATTTCCAATTCCGCAGCACTTAATCTGTTCTCCATTTGCGACAGTAACAGTACCTTGATTCTGTATCGAGATATTCTGAAACCAGTCCCGTCTAGAAGTCATGTGTCTAGTACAACCTGAATCTACATAAATTATGTCCTTTCTTGGGTTTCCAGAAGTATTAAGACTTGTAAATATCGTATCATTGGTATTTACCGCATTGCCTTTCTCCTTCTTGTTTCTCTGTGGACAGTCTGGTCTCTTATGTCCAGGTGTCTTGCACTCATAACAAACTATATTCTTCTTCATTGACTTAGGCTTCTTCTTCGCATGAAAGACAGAGTCTAATGATGTAGCCACATCTTTGGACATTTCATTAAGCAGTTTTGTTTTCACCAACTCTGTAGTCACGTCTACATTGCAATTTTCTAAAGCCATAATGAGAGGTTCATACCTTGGAGTTAGACCTCCCAAAAGTATTGCAGCAATAGACTTGTCCTCTATGACTACATCAATATCCGCAAGATCCTGTGCGGTTGACATAACTGCGTTAATATATAGTTCAATATTTTTGAACTCTGATAGACTCAACCTGTACAGTCTACGCTCCAAAAATAATCTTCGTCCTATTCCCTTATCTTCAAAGGCTTTTTGCAAACAAGTCCATGCCTCAGATGCAGTTTTCGCACATCTTATATGGGTTATCGCTGCACCTTCTACTGATAAGCATATCTTTGCTAATGCCTTTGCGTCTTTGCGTACCTTTGTAGAGGCAGGGGTTGTGTCTCCATCTCGGTATCCACTAATTGTTTCCCATAAATCCTCATGGATAAGGTAATTTCGCATCTTGAACTTCCAAGTCGGATATCCATCTTTTATCCTCAAACAAGGAAATGGAAAAGATGTGATCGACGCAGGGGAATTTTTCATACTCGAAACATCTCCAGATTCATGTGACATTTTCAGACTATTACTATTTCCTAGTCACACAAAAAATATATTCAACTTTATTTTACTAAATAACGTGAAAAAAAAAACTAAGAACTAAGCGTTCGTGCTGATAACGTGTTGTAAATATGGTATATGTTCTTAGTAATTAAATAAAGTTAGTAAAAAGATGTTATTGACACGAGTGTTTATTTCGGACTAAAAAGAAGTAACTATGGCAAACAAAATACAATTAGTTCTAAAAATAGAACATATAAAAAATAATAAGTCACGACGAAGGTTACAATCTCCAACATATCTTACCCACGGTCTTATACGCAATGCAAGCTTAAGATGCTCCTACCAGTAAAACGGCGCAGTAACTGTATTTTTAGAAGCTCACTACCCAAAATGAATAACTTAAAAAAATCAAACGTCATATTTCTATATGTTATCTTAACTTTGGAACTTTAAATTATTACGTAATTATTATGGATATTCCGTCATTAATTACATAATAAAAAAAGGCCAATAAAATTACTGATTCCTTGATCTTCTCCTTAAGTACATACGTATAATTTTAATTTGCAACCAACACTATAAAATAGTGTAGATAATAAGGAATATTTGGGTAGCTTAATTTTTTCGAAAAGATCTGATATATTTTTTTATGATTATTCGTAAATCTTTGGATATTCCTGCAGTAACTTGTGCGCCCTAAATGTGTAGAACGAACGCTCAAGGCCGTTTGCTCGATGGATTGCTTAACAAGCCGAACATCGTCACAAATGTTCACGATATTTAAAAGAATATCTCTCGTGTACCCACGCTATGCAATATACATTAACCGACCTATTGTCGCGTGTCGCGCGTGTGAGTGTGGATGTAATTCGGTTTTAATATACGATCGGCTCAATAATGGCTCATCCATAATTCAGATTTCCGGAACAAACACACACACACACACATACATGTGCGCGCGTTTATTGTCGTTTTGTAATAATCATGTTTATTGGTGTAGCGGCAAATGATCCACGTATAGTCGGAGAGTACATTTTCATCTGCTAATTTTAAGTAGAGAATGGGTAAGTTGCAAGAGAGTATTTAAAACCTTTCTTTTTCATTGTAGCTTCTTGTTCGTATAAATTTTCACACAAAGGTTACGTTCTGCACTTAGTTGCCGTTTACCGTGGCGTGTCCTAGGTGTGATCTTGGATCTCGAAAGCAAGTCATGCAAACTCGATGAATGTCTCTGTGTATTGATTGTCCTATTTTCCATACTGTGTTAGTGCACATTTTTATTAGCGTGTGTTTGCTGTCATCAGTGTGTCAGGTGACGCAGCAGAAATGTTGAAAGAGGCCACAAGATAGTCAATAGTGGTTGTTTGCGCGTAAGTAGAGCAGTGTTGTGTGAAGGTGTAGGCGGCGGCGCGGCGTGTGTACAGCGCGTGTGTCGCGCGCCGCAAAACAAGGCCGTACATTGTGCTGGGTTTTTTGCCGACAAGGTGCCATCAGGATTGTATACCGACCCTCGTCCTTCGATTGCTGCGCCCTGCACTATAATCGCCAGAGATGAATCTCAGACATGACACCCAATCACAAAACTCGTCCATGATGTGCATCTATGCAACTACTGTAACAGCTAGCTTTTGGTTTCTGACACCACTACCATCGCATAGTAGGTTACGCGTGTAGTTAATGTAATAAGTAAAGATACAAAACGTATCTATTGTTACCAACACAGTAATGAACCACATCAGCGCGTACAAATAGACGGAGCGGATAACACGGCAGTGGGAGAACGCCTCGAGACGACACCCGCTACCGCCGCCACTCTCCGGCGAGTGTCGAGCGCTCTCCGCCATCTCTCCGACACAATGGGCCCGAGCTCGTGCAAACGAGCTGTGCACTCGCGTGTGATGTAAACATTCCTTGTTTCAATTAATGTTATCGCGGGTATTGTTAACGTGTACCATTTGTACCGACGCCTCGTCGACACCGGTAACTTGCTGTCTAAGAGCCGCACCACACGGTAGGTACATCTGCATGCACGATCGACGATTAACATAATTGTGCTAACTTACCAACTTTAATGAGTACTGTCGATTGTTTAAAGACGCGGCATCTATTAATTCGTTTTTCTGTTAACCACTGAGTCCAAACCGATCAGTAATCACAAAAAAAATTACACCTATGTCAAAAATGCACTCGGACCCCCAGAAAATTCGTGCGGATTTCTTAACTAAATCTGCGTAATAAAAGTGTCGGCTTGAGTGGGGCATATCATTACGTAGTGCCTCACATTTTTTTCGTAATGCGTCCTAGATCTATGTGTTCTTATTTTAATATGTTACAAAAAATCTAACGTTAATGTAGTTAGCCTTTATCTGCGTAATATATTTTTGATTTCGTAAAACTATTGGAAAATGAATGAAATAATTACATATCAACATTGCAGCTAATGGTAAAGCACATTTGTGTCGCCATAATTCCTGTCTGATGCGTTGCAGTGGTACAGTTGTGTGCGGCAGCGGCGTGTCGTCACGCTCGGGCTGCGCGGCCCGGGCCGGCGTCTTGTGGACTCGCGGAGTGGACTCGACGCGGCTCGTTGGCTCTCAGTGCCCCTGAACTATGGGCTGCTCTTAGTGCTGTGGTCTGTGGTCGGGAAGTAGTACTTGTACACAGTATACATAATGTATTACAAATGTAAGTAATATATGTATTGCTTCCCTATTAAGCTACGATAGGAAACGAGGTATTATAAATGCTGGATTCTGCGTCTGTTTGTCTCCATGTAACGACACTTATATTCAATCCGACTGTATAAACTTTGCTTATCTCATTGCTTGAAACTTTTAGCGTAGTGAATACCTGGCTTTACATTTGCATGTTCCCTCCCACATGTGTTCCTTTGCTTGTTCCAAACACATCTGCTACAAACACAATCTGTAGCTGTTAACAAAACCAACTCACACTTTGTACGCAAAATACCCTCGAGTCGTAGTGCGGAGTTTGCCAATAAAGAGTGCAATTCAGCGCGTGTGTTGCGGCAACATCAAAGCATAGTTTCACGTCGCCCGCCACACTCGACGCACACCGCGCCGCGCCGCGCCGCTCCGCCGTGAGAGTATGTAGGTCGCGACACTCGCCCGCGACAGCGCCGATAACGCTCAACGACAGACCTTTTTTATCCCAGATTGTGTTATAACATTTACATTCGGCAGCTTTTATGTACATTTCAGAGGGTATTTTGAAATATAAATGGATTTAAAATCCTAGATAATATTCAATTGTTTTCTTCGCAATAATTTTAAGCTTTTTAACCACTTGTATTGATGAAGAGTTGAGTCTTCTAAATTAGTCTATATAAACACAAACAGAATGGGACACACAGTAATGAATGAGTATAATATTCAAAACTCAACGTTTGAAGTTGATATTCCACACATATTCTCAGTCGTATCACTCCCTACTAAGTTATGCCACTATTATTTTGTTAAACACCATCAATAAAACTAATTAAAAGCACTATGTAACTAATATACTTGTCAGAGGACGAACATGTCAATGTCTCTGCAGGTCCCGCAAGCCTGCACAATGCGCCGCCACACGTACAGCGGGCGACGCGCTAGTAGCTCAAAAGTAACCCCGCAGGTACTCTGTGGTGTAAAGCGAGCGGCAAGAGAGCGGTGCAAAGCACCTGCCGAGGATTAATGGGTCACCGCAGGGCTGCCGTGAATGCGCCACTACATTCACCACTAACAACTCACGATAATTAGCTTTCGATTCATGTTTTTTAAGTGTAACTCCAACTAATCGACGAGCGTATTTGTAGTTTCCAGATAGTAACATATTTAACAATCATAGCAGGACACTGGAATATTCGGTGCATAATGGAGTTCTACATCATCAATTATAAATGTGTACCAAAAATATTTAGACAAAAAATTTAACTAAATATTTCCGAATTGTATACGTATTTGTTTTTCGTGTGGAATCAAACCCGCTATAATATAAAGGTTGGTGCTCCGTGGTGGCTCTTATCTTTTGCCTCAAATTACTTATTTCATGCTTTCGTAGTATTTTCCCCATTATTTGCAAAAACACGTAATGATTTTCATTATATAAAACGCATGTGGACGTGTCTCGGCGTAAGTGAGGCGTGAGGTAAAGAGTGCGGGGAGCGGGGCAGCGACATTATTTACGAGCTAGCAGTGAAGCTGATCAGTTGATGCAGGTTCCGGCGAGTGTCCGCGGAACAGATACATTAATAATGGAGCGCTTCCTGCTGCCGCCTCGCACCCCGCACCCCCGCGCCACGCCGGCACAAACAAGGACCACCATCAACGAACGTAAAAATGCGGCATGTGCAAAAATGTTTATTTTTATTAATGATGCCGCGTGATTACGACTGAGCCTTAGTCCAACGGAAGTGGGGGTACTGACATAAATTTCTTATTCACTTCATATGTATACTGAATAGGCTTGTAGATAGAAACGCATAAGGGGCCAGTGAGGACCGGCGCGGGCCACTGGGTCAGCCTGAGCTGACTGCGTGACTGAGTGACTGTGACTGGGGGAGTGGCACAATCAATACGCAGAATGCACGCCACGACAACGGAAACGCGTTATACCTATAAGTCCTTAAAAAAATCTTCCAATCAGCTTTTAGCCCTTAATGTTAGTGTTCTGTCAGCTCGCTCGTAATGAATTATTTGGATGAAGAAAGTGACAAAACACCGATTGTTATGATCCACTTATTTGCAGATTTACTTTTTAATATCTTAATTTAATGTGGGGCCGGTACAAGACAGTTTCTTAAGTATATTACAAAAATTACATGTCTTTACGTCTGGCCACCTGCATAGCACTCCTCTGGAAGATGCTATATACCTGGGGAGTACCAGATAGATTTTTTTTTTATTAGAAAATCTACGCAAATCCTTGCTTAACCTGAGACCAATTATTATTATAACATAACTAATACATCTTATATCTAAGTCCGTAGTTACATTTACAAAATATCATTTCTTAAATGTACAATACTTAATTGCGAATTGCCTTCTCGGTGTAACGGTACACGTAGACGATGACCCCGGAGACACAACACGCGCAATTTAACTTGTCCTGTCTCGGTACCGCCGGCTCGCAGTTGTGTGACTGGATCATCACATTAACCCCTTCGACTGCAACCCACTAAGCTGCAGCGGCGCTCTAACTCAGCAACACTCGGTCTGCACAGCGCGACAACTTATTACCATCCAATAACTATCACAAGTAAATCGCATTTGTTTTGAGACAATAGTTGGGCGACACACAAACACTCACGATCTGGTTTAATTAGTTGAGCGCGTCGTTACGGCAGCCTCGAGAGGACGGTTGGATTTTAAATGGATTTTCATCATTCACACAACAGAACCAAGGTTCGGCTAAAATAAACACAGCGTGAAGAATAATTGAGTGCCGGCGGCGCGTCGAGTCTGTCGCGTGACCGTCACGTGTCCGGCGACATACCACGCCGTGCCGGGGCTGTTGGCAACTGTGAGTTATCCGTCGCTGTGTTAACGTTGGTACGTCTTCTCGATGTACATTATGACAAATTTAAAGATGGAGTTAAAGCCATAGGATTCCGATGGACATAGCTGGTGTGTGGACATCTTCATCCGGACGCAAAAGTCGGTCGATTTCCAGCGATAGCGTCATCGAAATGGCCTCTGTCTGACAGCAGATAGATTCCACGGACTATGAATAGAAATAGCCAGAGTAACACGGCGCGGTAGATTGTTTGGCGTAGCGTACAGTTCGCGGCGCATGTTGGTCGCGGAGGGCGCGTGTGGGCGCCTCACCGGCCGGGAGCAGCGCCGGAGGGACGCGCGTTATAATTTAATTTGTAAGTTTAATTAATTTTAACCTTTTGAGAGAGTCGCGCCGCTCGCGTACATTATTCATGGATTTGCACAATTATAATAGCGTGGCTCCACCCGCCTCATTTCTTCAAAATAGTAAGATGATCGAAAACATAAAACCTTCCACGACTCTCCGTGTCGACTCTATTTGTCGAGTGGATAATTATATAACAGGTAATAGAGAGAACAGTTTTACAGAGAATCAACAAATTAGTAAGTGAAGTTCATAAGTTATCAGTGCTCATCATCGCCGTTATGATGATCTGATGATTGAATATCAAGTAGAGTGTTTGGTCCTGTGATGTAATTAGATTTGGTTTAGAATCATTGTTTAAATCCGTTTTCTTTTCTATCTTCTTGAGTGTCATCAGATCGTCATAAGCAGTAACCCCGCCCTACCAGCCGGCCGGTACGTGTCTAGTGAAGGTCTGTTTATTTGTACTCTTTGACAAAAAAAATAAATTTCTTCCGACACTCGACTTTATATATACATAAGGTTATAACATTACACAGGAGCCGGGATTTTCTTTCAAGTGGCTCTGATAACAATTAAATTATCAGACGGTAGAGGCCGTGAGCGCGGGGTGCGCGTCGCTCGGGGAGGGGGCGGCCCGGAGAGGTCTCGGCGCTTATCAAACACTTGCGGTTTAATTGCAGGCCAAGTTTCATCCGCGCAGGATTTTAACGATGAAAGGCGACAGGGCGCGGGGTGGAGGGCGCGGAGGGGCAGCGGGTTGAAACTCTCGTCAAATATAAGTTAGTTTCACGCCGACTGGTCGCCGATCACACGGACTTCTTACCACGTAGTAGATATTAAACATGTGCGGTATCACTTCAGTAAGGACAAACATCATTGTACAAGCGCTGTAATTGTATTGTGATAAGTAGCATTTTGTAGGATGTTGCAGCTAAAGTAATCACTGAGTTATGAGGGTTCACATCTAATGAGTCGTAGAGAGAACATAGATGGAGTGCAGAATTCCTAGCTAGAAATACTGATTCTTTGTATTCTGAAAAACCGCGTCATTAGATTATTTTTAAATAATATTTCTAGCCGGGCATAATCCCTTGATTTTTACTAAAAATCAACATCGTTAATAAGGACCAAATTCTGGGCAGTAATGAGATATGTTTTTAGATTTTTTGTCAAGTATCGTACCGTATTCAAAATAAGAACGACAATATAATCCTTATAGAGAAATCAATTATACTCCGTCCAACCATTTATTTTACTTTTAACAGGCATCGGGCACTTGGTGTTAGTGTTCGACAGTGAGTAGCTAGTGCTCGGCCGCGCTGTACCTTACCCGCGTTGAGTTTGTTTTTATGAAATTAGGTTAATAATGTGATTGTTTGTGATGTGCGGGGAGTGAATTATAATCGGCGCGCGGTGACCGGTAGCTGTTGACCCGCCGCCCCGACCCTTCCCCGGCGCCGTCATTACCGCGCCCTACTTGCTGTAACGCACTGGAGCGTCGGTTAACGCGGCGGCTTCGAGGGTGTACTTATAACACAATTTATAACGATGATGTTCAGGCAACAAGGCAAACTGGTAGGAGAGTTGACTGATAGTTCTCCATCCCCCCTAGCAACCCTACACAATATCAAGTGAATGCGTGGCCGACGCTTGAAGCACCTTCTGGGCTTTACGAAGGTTCATAAATAATATTGATTCGGTATTACGTACACGTAACAAGCGACCGGTCGGGATCAATTCGCATCTGATCTAATATTCTATAAACTATGTTATATTAGATTGTATGACTTAGAGGCTCCATCATTCTTCTCTCCTTACTTTTTGCGTCCATATATGGTGTAGAGAGACTTTGGTTTATTTCCTTAGAACTTTCAATAGCAACGTATCGAAGGCTTGCATTAAAATAGACTTCGCGCACCGCATGGATGCGTGGCTCAAACAAGATAATAATTGATGGCGGTGGTAAATGTTTTGTGCGATAACATGCTGTAGTATTTGTGTTCAGTATTAATTATTTAATTAGGGTTTTTTCACTACAGCTACATTTGCAGCGGGTTAAATAATGCCGCTCCGCATCGCCCCGAATGTCGACCTACTTATTAGTATTGTTGTAACTTGCAATTATAATTATTGCAATTTCAAGTTCATAACAGAATTCACTACAGGAAATAGGGAAAGGAAGTAGAAAATATAATCACAAACTGACATGTAGAAGGTTGTGGAGCCACGAGCCTTTATTCCTACATCTGAGCAGTGTGCGAAACCAGCATAACTATTTGTAGAACGAAAACTTATAATTACTTTTATCACAACGTTCCTATATATCAGAACCCACAACAATAAAAGAACGCGTGAATTATAATGTGCAGTAACGTAATCAGCGTCGACACTCGACAAACAAAGCGAAGGCGTGCGATGCGGCGGTGGCACGCGGCAGCACGCGGCGCGGCGACCACTCGGCTCCTACGCCGGTGCTACATTTAATTCACGTCAGTGGTACTGTGGAATGCGCGCGAGCTCTCGTTATTACACATACTCCCGAACGGCGGCTCAGACGCGCCGCTCTTTACTAAATAAACAAAAATCTGAAAGAATCACTTTCTTGTGCTAACGGCGCCCTAGATGGATGTGAATAAGGTCCACAGTGGAGGCGCCGAGTCGCGGGACGTGTATTTGACGGTTATTTTTAGTGAGACGTTCTCTTGACGTCTGTAACGTAATAAAGTGAAGCTCTGCGCTGAATTATTTATCTGCAACGCGTCTCCCGTCCCCGCTCACCCCCCGCCGCGCCCCGCCGCGCCCCGCCGCGCCCCGCCGTGCCCCGCCGCGCTCCCGACACTACAACTCTAAACGGAACGAGGTTCCTTTTAACAAATATTTCAGTACTTTCTTCACAATTGTTATGAAATCATTTCGAATTAATAAATACACCGAGCGTAGAGTCTGCAAACGGTCTTGCTTTTTTGTGTTATAATTTTTCAAGAAATTGTATTATCTGAATATGCTACATTAATAAAGGTTGACGCACACCTGCTTTGTTGGAAGACAACGTGCTACAAAGTCAAACAATTGGAACTTTAACCCAGAGACGTTTCTGACTTGTTGCCGAAACACTAAAGTTTTATGAAACTGACAGCTGAGGCATTCCTTATAGTTAATAGTTATATAATAAGTGAGACACGACAACATGTTACCATGGTGCCGACCATATGAAGACGCATCGACAGTTGTATTTACATATTAATACGTGAAGAAAAATCTTTGTGCCCCTTTTTAAGCACATTGAGCGCACGGAGGACTGCGATATTTTTCACGATTAAAGTTCAAATAGAGAAGGAGTGCAGAAAAATAATATTTATGTGTCATAATTTTGAAAATTATGTGAACAATCACTAGTATTCATTACGTTGAGATTTGAAAATAAGGTGACCATGGTAATTAATGCCAGCATTTTCTATAAACTTAGCATATTGTTTACCGACGGATTATTTGGATATTCTATTATGATCTCCCTTGGATATTCAGTGTGCATCAACCTTTACATTAAATAACCTACTACTTATCTAATATATCTCTACCTATTCTTAAATCACGATGCTTCAATCATTCAAATCAAAGGTCATTTTAACGGAACTGTGCTAATGTGCGCTGGTATCTTATTTGATGTTTGGACGAGTACCTACGTCGGGTTATCCTTTTTGTTACATCGTAGGAACACAAAACAGAATTTTGGTGCATTCGTACCTGTGTCGACGGAGTATTTCGAGTTGAGAGTCCGCGCTGTGCGTATTGTAGTATTGTCAAAGAAGCCGCTCTCAAAACACGGAGTGAACGCGCCCCGTTATACTGTCACGTGAATTACACTCGACAACACAAAGCGGCGGAGTGCTCAGGACAGTACTCGCGCCAGTACTTGTGCCAGTGCTAGTGCTCTACTCACGGCAGCACTACCGCTCAGCGTTTGATTTCATAGCAAATACCAATATCCGGAGATAAAAGTGTTGTGAGATCAAAAACGGGAGACCGGGGATGTTTCTTGCCACACATGCGCCGCACATCCGCCACACATGTGCCGCACGCGCGCCTCTCTGGTCGGATGTGCCTTAAATCGATTTTATTTCATCTTTATGGTAGATATTTGTCATTTCCCAATTAATACATTTTTGTATTCATATTATTTCAACTAAATTTACTCATAAATACTTAACTCAAGTGTATCACTCTAACACTGAACTTAACGAATTATAAATTCAGTAAATGGTATTTTATAAAGTTGGTTCCCTAGGTTTCAAAACTTCAAAAATGTGAATGGAATCGAAACCGATTTTGACATTATTGTATTTACAGCTACAACTAACGCGCGCGCACTGCATTAAATATTATTTGGCGTCAATGCTTATTTAAATTGGACATCATTTTGTACAGGTATATTTGATTGCTACTTAATTTGGCTGGGCATAAAGATAAAAACACGAATCGGAAACATTACATTGCTTGTGTGTATAAAGTTAATACTGCCTCGGTGGCGTAGTTGTATTGCATGTCCAGTATAATAGCGCTTTGAGGTCCTGGGTTCGAATCCCGGGTCGGGCAAAGTGATATTTGGGTTTTTCTGCTCAGTATCAGCCCGGAGTCTGGAATTTGTGCCCGATATGGCGATAGGCTCGCCCCCTATCACATCATGGGACGGAACATACTTGGCGAAAAGTGGGTGCCCTAGTTGCGCCTTTGCATACCCCTTCGGGGATAAATGCGTGATGTTATGTATTATGTATAAAGTTAATTTATTCTTTGGATTATTGTGGATTTTGGAGTTACAAAAAGAATCATTCTCATGCGATTTCATTCTGAGGAATTTCCTGCTGCGTCTTCGAAGTTCAAGGTGTAACATCAATATTTTATATCCTGTTATGTTGAAGCTATACCAATCCCAACACAAAGAGAACTATTAAAATCATGTTTGATATTGAGTTCCCTTCTGTATTTTAAAAGTCATCAAGGTCCTATACCAATAATATTAGTATAAGATCATTCCGAAACTATAGAAAATCTAACCCAAAAATAATAATTTAAATAAAACCACAGTGCCATACCTGCCATGTCGGGTATGGGCAAGCCAAAGCAGCACAAAAAAGTTCGTCTCTATATCACATAAAAATAGTGTTTAAAAAAATTTACCCGTCATTACCTCTGAAAGAAGTTAAATAAGCTATATCAATTATCAAACCCGAGTATCAACCAATCTAATAAAAAGTAACAATACAATGACAGTCGAGTGTCGACGCACAATGTTTTGTTTTGTAATTTCGTCACATACTCACCTACTGTACCTACTTAATTGCTGAAATAATGAGGTTGCATTTCGCTGTATACCGAAATTATTGCGTTTATATGTTTTTGAAAATTAGAGTATCTCGTACAATGCCGATTAAATTATCCTTAACCAGAAGTCTCATAAACACTGGTCTCGTTCGAGAAAAACGTGTAAAGCCAACGATACAACTTAGGTAATACTTGTTCGTATGGAAGTCTTCATCACGCCAATTAGTTTTACATACTAGACTAAATACCTTATAAGGTTCTTCAACTCAGGAGTACATTCGCGACTCTCGCCAGCTTGTTGAATGTTGTTGTTTTTCATCATAACCTCACAAATTCACTTTCTTCTCGGCTATCAAACTTTCACACACTTAAAACTATTATAAGGAATCATATTCTTTACATTTAAATGTTTAAAATAACTCAGAAACACGTAATAAACACAAACACTAAAAAATGTACCTACCGCCGGCTCAATCAAAACAAACAACTGGTGTTGCCAGTTACTAATCGCAAATCATACTCAAAATTTCTAATCATATTATACGAAAGTTTTAATTAAAATACATACGATACATAAAAATAATAATATTATGGAAAAAGAATTATGTTAATTCTAAAATATTACAAACACATGAAATAAAAGGTTATTAATTTAAATAAGGAATATTATGCAGAATACATGTTAAATATTAGAAGCAAGTTCAAAGAATTGGCAACACTGTTTTAAAGCATGGCTTTATTTCTAGTAAAAGCCTCGTAGAAGCCCACGAGAGAAAGAGAGCGAATATATTTTGTGCGCGTGTTTTATATTAAAAATGAAATGTGTGCATACTGATACGGTTTAGATGTGGTATATGTTAGAGTGTATTAGTGTGTGTGCAGGTCCGCTCGAGGCGAACCGGCGCGGTGCATCGACACTTAGCGCGGGAAATTTTATCTTTACTGTACCAACCGTAATATTATGATTATTGTTCCATATTCCGTTTTGTGCAAATAACAATTATCGCTGAACAAACATATCTTTTTCTTACGACGAATTGAGAAACCTTTCTCCTTTAAAAATACAAATAACATCTTAGTTACATTTATAAGCCCCTACATCCTATTTACCTGGTTCGGCAATATGTATTTTATTTTTTTTTCTATTTATTACAGAGCTAAATCATAACCTGATTATGTCGCTCTGGTAGATAAATGTTACCAATATTTAACAATTTAGCTAAAATGACAAACAATGATTACTTAATTATACTAATTAGACTGATATGAGGTGAAACATAAGGTGTACAGTTTTACTAACAACTTTGCATCTTCCGAATGAGGATCAGCTAAAACAATATTACAATCAGAGGACTCTTTTAGTATGTGTTTGCACATGTCTCTGCGAAAGGCTGCATTTCGAGCGCATTCCATCAAAATATGCAATAAATCCTCGGGTACATTGCATTGTGTACAGTTTGGTGAATCGACCTTTTTCATCAAAAATAAAAATCTTCTTGATGGGATATGACCAGTACGAAGCCTCATAATTATTACTGCTGCCTTTCTCGATAGGTTCAGATTATTAATCCATGGAATTTTAAATGGATGTGGCTGTATCGTTTTATACCAAATGCCTTTTTCTCTAGAACGAGCATCAAAATACTCTTTCCATAAATCGTGACAATGGTTTTTTATCAAATATATATAATTTGAGTAATACGGTAATATATTATATTGGACTCCATCCGTAATAGCTTGTTTAGCCAGGTTGTCTACTATCTCATTATATTCTATACCGCAGTGTGATGGAATCCATTGTAATCTAATGGATTTAGAGTTGGATGTCAATTTACAAATACTATCCAGCGTTGTATAGGCTATCGGTGTGCCTCGAATGCCCGAGGTGCACCGAGCCAGATGTTGGAGCGCGCTTCTGGAATCCGTGAATATGACAATATTATTTACATGTAATGATTCAGCGTAAGAAAGGGCCTCACAGATAGCGCTAAGCTCCGCCTCCACAATGCTTATTACATTACTATTAATTTTGAATTTTACACTGAGGTTAAGTTGCGGGTCAAAAAATGCCGAACCAGTTCCATTTCCATCTCTAGATCCATCAGTAAACATTTTAATAAAATCTAAACAAGTTACTTTTAAATTATAATTATTGTAATATCGTTTGCCTTTTGAAACATTAGGGATACTGATGTTAACTATATTACTTAAATCGATATTACTAATCCAAGTATTCATTGCAAACATTTCTATTTGTGGACTAGAGTGAACACTTATATCCTTTAGCATTTCATACATATGCAACAGCAATGGTTTTCTTTTATGTGGCCAGTATCTATTATCTTTAAACTTGAAAAGTTCATTAAGTAGTTTAATCGTAACATTATTTTGTTTTGACTTGCATTTTAATAAAAATTTTCCACATAAATAATTTCTTCGTACATACAATGGTGGGAGACATAGTTCACTCTCCATTGCATGTGTTGGGGTTGTTTTTACGAAACCTCCTATTATTCTTAGTGCCTGGTTCTGTCTTCTATCTAATTTATAAATATATTTTTGACAACTGTTATTGTAAAAAAAACTTCCATAATCAAGTCTGCTCCTTATAATCGCAATGTATAGTGTTCTTAGATGCTTGGGATGTATACCCCAAGAAGATCCCGATAAGATTTTAAATATATTTAAATATCTAGAAATCTTATACAGTACTTCAGTGATATGTTTATTCCACTTTAAAGAACGATCCAGCCACATTCCTAAATATTTTACAGAACTTACTACCTCTAAAACAGAATTTTTCAAACTAAGCCTAATTGGTTCTCTATTTATACCTTTCTTAAAAATGCAGACTTTAGTTTTGGACGTGGAGATTTCTAAGCCCATATTCATTAATATAAGATTTAATCTATTTAACGCTACCTGTAGCTCTAAGGAAGCATCGCTAACATTTTTGCTCGATATGTATAGGGCGTAGTCATCAGCGTACTGAGAAACCACTATATTTGATAGATGTTTACATATATGGATCGTAGCAATATTGAATAAGAGCGGAGAAATAGGATCACCTTGGGCGATACCACGGCATGTAGTTCTAGTCATAATGTCGTTATCTACCTGTATACTTAACAATCTTTCTTTGAGAAATGACCACAAGTAATTACATATTTTTGACCCGGCGCCTAATTGATCTAATTTTTTCAATAAAATTGAAATATCTATGTTATTATATGCATTTTCTATATCTACGAAACAACCGAGTGTAATTTGGTTTTCGCAAATCCCAACTGTATTCTAGTTATTAAATTACTAAGATTATCAAGACAAGATCTGGTTTTCCTAAACCCCGTGTTCTCTTCGTGAAATAAATTTCCTCTTTCAATAAACCACTCCAGCCTGCTTGTCAACATGGCATGTAAGATTTTACACATGCAAGACATTAAAGATATTGGGCGTAAAGATGTTATGGAGGAGGTGTCACGACCTGGCTTTGGGATAGGTACAATACGAATTTCTCGCCACTGAGCAGGTACAAAACTAAGCTTGTAAAATAAATTATACATTTTAAGTAATATATCATGTGCATTATCTGGTAAATGATTAATCATTGAATAAGATATATTATCAACACCTGGTGAAGTATCCTTAGGTTTAAAACATTTTTCATTTCACATAAACTAAAGGGAGATTCAATTGTTATATTGTGTGATGAAAACATTGGTAAAGTTGGGCATACAAAGTCTGGGGTTAAGCTATGTAAAAGTTGACTAGCCGAAGTTTGGTTTACATATTTATTTTGCATCCCATACCCTTTCAACCACTTACGCCACATCTCATTAACACTAGTAGATATATCAATTGATGAACAGAAATTTGACATAGATTCGCTTTTAGCTTTTCTTATTAACAGCTGTGAATTTCTTATTTTACATTGCAAGTTATCTAAATTATCAGGCGTGGGGTTTTTCCTAAATAATTTAAGAGCTAATCGCCTTTCTGCCACAGCTTTAGATAAATTTGTGTTCCAGTAGGGTTTGGGGATAAATCGCTGAGAAGGCTCTTGACAAATGTTATAATAAGGAATATACGCGTCCGCTGATTCATTAATTGAACTAAGGAACAAATCATAACTTCTTTGCAAGTCATTATCAACTATTTTAAAATTAGTTAATTTATTTTCAATAAACTTACGATATTCTCCCCAATTAGCTTTTTTATAATTTCTTTTTCGAATGAATTGTGGATTATGAATATTAAAAGATATGTTCAACTTGATCATCAAATGGTCGCTGCCCAGTGATTCATTAGTTACCTTCCAATTAAAATGCAGTGCTATATCCGAAGATGCTGCAGAGATATCCGGTGCGGACATCTGAACCAATCCATTTACTAATTTTATACGTGTAGGTTGACCATTATTTAACGACACAAAATTGTTATCTATCATGGAATCATAGATATTGTTACCTCTCATATCAGTCTTACAAGACCAGGTTGGATAATGTCCGTTAAAATCACCAAGGATTAATGTTTTACTGGTTTTAAAAGAAAACAGTTGATTCCAATCACTCGGTAAGGTTCGTATGTTTGGAGGACAATATATAGATACTACATAATCAATATATTTGCAGTTAAACATTTTTACACAAATAACTTCAATACCACTATTAGAAAGTCGTATAGGCACTAGTTGACTTTTTATTGATTTATGTGTAAGTATAGCAACTCCACCATACGAATCATGACGATCCTGTCGAAAGACATTATAACTACTAATTTTAAAATTATTGTCATTATTAAGCCATGTCTCACATAGAGTAGCTATGTGAATTTTTTCAGCATTAAGCAGCTGGTCAAATTCTACTTGTTTCGCTCTTATACTCTGTGAATTCCACTGGAGAATGTTGATTTTACAGTTATAATCCATTATGAACCAAACATACTTTTAAAAGGCAGATCCCAAAGGTATTGTCTTACAATTGATAATAACCAGTCAATAGATAACGTTATTCCTTGAATTAATTTTTCTTTTAGATCACCCTGTGTATTAGAAAATACTGAATACAGTTTCGAGAGCAACTGTCTGAAATTTACAGCAGATCTACACTTCTCTCTTCTCTCTTTTTCTTTCTGCTTGTTGAAGAATCTCATTTTCTGACTCATTTACTATATCTCTCATCACTACTTCCGCGTCGGATGATTCACTCAAACTTAACGAATCGTTTTGATATCTATTTCTTTTACTTTCTTTCTTTTTTTGCCAGATTGTTCACGCAGAGGACGAGGAATATTAATTGCAGAATTTTGGATAGGCTGTGGTGCTGAAACAGAGTTCTTACGACACGGTGTCACCTTAGTCACCCCTGCATAAGAGGTCTTGCATGGATCTTGTGTGGGTACATGCTCCTCCATCGACTCAGATCTCTCGCCTCGAATCGGCGGAAAATCTGGAGCTGACAGTTCTATGCGGGCTTCTAGCGGTTCTTGAGGCACATATATTTGTAATGCTTTCCTATACGAGCAGTTAAACTCTGCCATAAGTTCTCGAAGACGCTTTTCTTTTTTGAATACTGGACAAGACCTATCTAAGGATAAATGATCCCCAGTGCAGTTGACACATTTATAAGACATTGTTTCACAATTGGTGTGCCCCTTTCCACATTTGGGACATGTACTCTTTTTTTTTGGGCAAACACGCAAAGAATGCCCATATTTCCAACACCTCGAACACTCAGTGACAGGGAACATGTATGGGTGTACATTGATTTTCATCCCATAGATATATACCCACGCTGGTAAAGAAGTGCCTTTGAAGCCCAAACGTACTGCTTCACTTTCCTCCCATCCGGTACTATCCTTATTTCTGCGTTTCAAACGTTTCACCGCAATCAGTTCGCAATCACCTGAAATAATTTCTAACATTTCTTTTTCGGACAAATCTAATTCAACATCCTTAATAACACCGTAAGATATAGAAATTTCGAATGGTTTTTGACATCTCCATCCTAAATCTTGTAAAGGCTTGCAGTTAATTAGTTCCTCTGCACTGTCGTTATTCTCACACTGTATAAAAACTTTATATGGATTTACGTATTTTACGCGACAGATATTGCGTATATTATTTGCTTTTAACAATTTCGCAAGTGCAAACTGTTTAGGCAATTTTTCGGCGCTATTAAAATATAAATCAACTTTTTGCCCCGTTCTCTTTCCATTTCTACCCACAGTTACCCACCTTTCTTCTTCATCTAATTCCCGAGGTCTTTTATTGCGAACAGGTTCAGAACTAACTTCAACAGATGTTATTCCCTCAAATGGTATAATAGTCTCATGTGGGGAGATTTCCGTTCTCTCGATATTATTATTTTCTTGAATTAAAATAGTATTAATTACATCTTCATCCTGAATTATATCTTCCTCCATAATGGATAAGGTACATTATCGCTCGCGCCGCTTGAGCGTACAATGCTTTAGTACAGGTAGTAACCTGCAGCTATTCACAATACCGTTCGAATATAGGATTTACTCCGTAAATAAAACGACACGTCTGTCGTCGATAACAGACTGGTACGCACTGGCAATATGTATTGTATTCTTAAGTTGTAAACAGTACCTAAAGTTAATAATTATAATATCAGTCCTGTATTATATACTTGCCCATTGCTGAGCACGGGACTCCTCTACTACTGAGAGGGATTAGGCCTTATTCCACCACGCTGGCCTAGTGCGGATTGGTAGACTTCACACACCTTCGAAATTCCTATAGGGAACTTCTCAGATGTGCAGGTTTCCTCACGATGTTTTCCTTCACCGTTAAAGTGAACGATAAATTCACAAAGAATACACACATGATTTTTTTAGAAAAGTCAGAGGAAATAAGAACAATCTTAACCTAAAGTTAAAATTGTTCTTATTTGCAAGCTATATAATACATATACAACTGTAAGCTTTTCGTTTCGGAAAAACTGAAACGTTTTTTCAGTAGCACGGTAATGGTATTATTGGCTCGGCTTCAGGGAGAGTTCGCTTATCTGTGGCTGAGAGCGTAACAACTTGGTGAGTAGATAAGTGGAAGTCGGGATCTCTCGTCGCAGATAGTGTTATCGGCGCGTGGCGGCAGCGGGCCCGCGTGTGTCTCGCAGTGCTCTGTCAGTACAGATTACACCTCGTCTACCTAACGAAAAACGCCAAAAATATTTATCGGATTTTTTTTATGATAAGTAGAAAATAAAACATGAATAAGTACTTCTTATAAGTGATATATCTGTTGTGTATGTTACAAATATATCCTACAGCTCAGCTTCATCACTAAGAAGATTCCTTTATTCCTCAATTGTTCTCAACGTTATACAATATTATACATGTGTATGTACCTAATTCATTATTATATTTGATCGTGATACCAAACAAAAAGTATTATTAATGCTTTAGCTATTAAGTACTGAATTAAAATAATTATTTTGGGCCTAACATAATAATATTATTATTTTCTCTTGATGACGCATTCTAATTTTGAGAAATTTAAAGCAGTCTCGTCGACACAGCTGATATGATCAACAAATATGATAACATCTCTGGGGATTAGTATAAGTAATGTTGTTCGTCGTGTCCGAGTGAATAAATTGTATCTACTTAGAAATGATCGTAACTGTGAACTTATTGACGTGGAGAGCATACGAATGTGCGCCGTGAATGGGAGCACCAAGTGTCATTCCAACTCACACGTGACGCGCTATCGATGTAGACGCGGGTTCTTATTATAATCTGCACACAAGTGATCACCGCTCTACGCCGTGCGCCGCGCCACGACCGAGCTGAAGTGCGCAGCCGCTGTTCACATTAGTTGATTGTTAAACACGACGTAGAGGTGTCGGGACACGATGAGGGACACGCGATCACACTTCAAATCTTAATTAGCTAACATTTAACGATTTGACATGTGTTCGATTAATCTGTTAGTATTAAAATACACACAATAGAACTGTCCAATCATGGACGTTCATATGGCATCGTATTTGAAAGCCTCGGTGGCCTAGCGGGCAGACAGACGACTGTGAATTTGACGCTCACAAGTTCGAACCCGCACCGAGACTAACACAATTTCTGAGTCCTGAAATCACAACACGTGATAATATTATTTTACTGCACTTAAATGATGTTAATTGTAATTATACAAGGCACTTCAATGTTTCCCTTTCGAATATGTGAAAAAGGCAGCTCCAATCATAGTAATTTTTATAGTCAAATCGCACAACAAACATCGTAATATGTGTATTACGAGAACTAATTAGAACGTAACGTCGCACACCGCGCAACACGATGGCGACACGCGCGCTACACGCCCCGCGCGGCGTGACTCGTGTAATGCGCTGTAATTAGTCGTTCTGCAGTGAGCCGTACCGCTAGTATACGAGCACTGAGCGCCGTACATCCGCACTCGTTAGTACTAATGCTACATCAGATTAAAATATTTTAAATGTTTTATTTCAAAAGCACAACGTCATAATGTGGGTAAATTTGTCATCAGATGGCATATTGTGATCAATATCGAACATGAACACTTATACTAGCAAAAATCATGGAACTTTTTTACTTTTGAGTAAAAATTTAAAGGGCGAGATGAATGATAATATTTAAATAAGCGCTCGAACCATCGATAGCGTTTGCCTTGCCACATACTCCGACGTCTCGACGGCGACGCGTCGCATTACGCGAAATGCGACGATTCGCGTGTTACCTATTCACAAAATACGATCAAAACACAGCGGTATCGGTGCGCGCGCGGACAGCGCGGGCGCGGCCTCGCAATTCGGTTGTTAGCGCTCCCTTTTAAATATTCAAAGGGAGTCATTAGGAAGCAAACTTTATCGCTTCCTTACTCATTATTCGCGAGGGCTGTCGCCAGGGTTGCCAGGGACGCTTGTAATAATTACGGGCGTATTTTGATTTTAATACGCTTGTCATTGCTTCAGTATCGGTTCATGTCTTTTTAAATTATTATCATTTCTTAAACCGCTGCAGCTCTAGACAATCGGCTCTTCATAATATCTTATTTACAAAGTAACTGTATTCGCTGGTGTCAGGCTCAACACCTTACCTGGCATAACATATTTATAATTACATTATCATTATGATTTTGACGTGTAGAAAATCCTAGACTTATTTATACCGTTCCTCATTACCCACATAACTGACTAAACAAGTTGGGTAGTAAATGTTTTCCTAGTTTTGAATCTGCCACCCCTAACTGTCTGGGGAAACTCCGCTTGCAACGCTAGCAGCGCTCGTAGCGCTCGCGGCGCTTTTGTGAAGCGCTCAGTAGAGTTTAAAGCGTCCCAAGTCGAGTCGAGGCGAGAGCGCTGCTAAAACAGAGGGCGCACAAAAGAAATTGTGTCGGCGATCCGTTCGAGTGAAATGTTACGGAAAATTATGTTTATTAGCGGTCGGGCCGCAAAGCCGTGCCGCGTAGAGTAGAAGGGGAGAGGGGGGGGTGTACTACTTACTGCTCAAATTACGTTCTTTTGTGTGTTCGCCAGCTTTTGTTCCGGGAGTGGTCTAAAGTCACAACTGACATTATAGAATGTATGATTGAAGCGAGGCTATTGTAGTTGACACAAGTGCTAGTCACTCCACACGGCACATGACGACCGAGGTGAAGAGTGCGATGCGACCGACGCGACATCTCGACACGTGCCTATCATTGCACCGAAGAGTGGGTCATACTCTTGCCGCCTCACAACTCATGAGGTGATGTGTAGGAGCCGTGTAAGTAAGTTAGCCTGCGAGACGCGAGACGCGAATCGCGACCCTGTGTACCTACCTACTCGGACTCGACTAGTTTCCAATAATAGCATTCACAAGGCGAGGAGGTCCCTGCACATTGCCTGTGGGCATTGTGCGGCCCGTACTGCGTGTCCTGTTTGCCGAGCGCCACACAATGGCCGCAAGCTGTGGAAGCGCTTGTTCAGCGTGTCGGTTGTTTCGTTCCCGTGTTCTGAATGCGCGTGTCTCGGCAACCTCGCCATTCCCTCGCTTTCCGATCTTATTGTCTGCGAACTTTTCTTCATATTCATTGATATAATTTTATAGGTATTTTGTAGTGTAAAATTATAAACATATATAAACTTTTGTGTTACAGATTAATTAATAGGTAGAGTACCGACCACTGTCTCATAGAAAATCAAAGGGTTGACCAATGTTTGATTACTAATGGCAAAAATTATAAACATTCGAATTGTAAATTGTTAATATCACGTCAATTATTGTACTGGTATTCGTCAGCGGCGATGATCACTTAAGTTCATAGGGTTTATTAAATCAGTCTCATCTTTGAGCAAAATCTCAAGTAGACCTTTAATATATTGAACTATTTAATAAACCAAGCTTAAGCTGTCATTTAAGAGTTTGTTCTCAACTAAGTCAGAGCAGTTAAATACACAAAAATTAACTGCAAAAAAGTGATACAATCGAATTACATTTGAACTGAAGTTAATATGGGTTTATTAAATAGGACTATCTTCACGTGTTGACTTTAATTTTACAGTGTTTTGAAATTGAGTTATACCTATCTATTAATACGGTCCCTATATTCTATATTATATTGTTTGTCTCTGATACATAATTGACTATATATTGAGATCGTGTACAAATTAGGTAGTGATACCCAAGTGCGGCGGTGCAGTAGGGCGCGGGTGGTCTCTAATTACCGCGCGGCGCTCGCACCACCGCGCCCACGGGCCTCGGCACGGCTCGAGTGGCGCCTCTCGTATGAGCCGAGCGGCATCGTGCAATATTTGTGTGAATATTCCGCCGCGGAGTCGCGAGTCGTCGGCTGCCTGTAATTACCCCGCGCCGCTGTCGCGCCTCGCTGCGTGTCGTGCTGGTGCGGCCGACCGGAACCTCATTGTGACCTCTTGTCGCATATTAGACTGCCCTCTTCATATTACTTCGGTCATTGAAAACCGAGATATTGAATTATATGGTTTAAGTGCCTAATTGGATTTATGTTAGAGGTTCGTGATAATAGGATCTGTACCATATCTAGTGTTTTTTGCAATTATTTAAACTATTTAGTAAGAAATATATATTTTAAAATAAATAGGTATAGATCGTACATTTTACATTTATACACATTAAATATTTTTGAAAATAACTGCGAGACCCGAGGATTAAGTATGTAATAGAACATAAACATTAGCTTTTGATGTTTTCGCCTTAAATTTAGAATCCTGATAAGTAAGCTTTATTATGTATTTTTATTTTATCTGATATGGATTTATTTCAAGGCTATGATTAATTATAAATTACATAGTATTGTTTCTCTGTCTGCTTTGCTATATAACTCAGGGTGATGTGGTTAAAGATAAAACATTTCATAAGACGTTAAACCTTCCAATTCTATGGCAAAGCGCCTTTCTATAATACTTATACGTGCTTGTAATTATATGACCACGATGTTATGTTTGCGTTCTAATTGGTGTAAAGCGCCATAATCCTACTCGACGTCGGAGCCCGCACCATCACTCGGCCGGCGGCAGGAGTCAGCGCGCCGCAGTAAGCCACGACATTATAATGAGTGCTCTAATGCCGGTACAAATTTCAACTTAAACCCTCTCCGGCGTTGGTGACAGCAGCTTAGCATCAAATGAGTTGCAGACGACAGGCCACCGATAACGAGAAATACGGCGGACGCAAACCACAGATAACATTAGTGCTACAAAAGGCGACTAAATTCAACATGGGACATTTGGATAATGGCCGCAACCCCTTAAAAAAAGAACAATACGACCGACTCTCGGCGATTTATTTCGATTGCAGCAAGAGAATAATTATTATAGACCCGAGTTTATATATATTCTGATAATTATAATCGGTTAAATTATATTCGAACACATGGCCATATCACAGTCTTTAGGTGTTTGAAGGACGAAAATCGTCTGTTTTGAGTTTTGGTCGCGCTCGCACCGGCGCGGCGCGGTGCAACAATACATTATTAATACTCGTCCACCAGCGTCCCGACCGCCCGGTGCAGGCTCACCACACCCCGAATACTGCGCCATGCAATAACATGCCTTATGACACAACCAATAAAGTTAAGAAGACAAATCCACATCAGCCGACCAAACTGGAAACTGTGGCAGCGTGTTGTATTATTAAACTGTTTCCAGTGCTCTGTTATTGCTCTCCGAATCAATTCGACCTGAATAAGTTGAGTCGGAGTTCCAATCTGCGCGAGTACTCGTTATATAGCGCGTCCGTGGCCGTCTGTGTTCGCACTCAGAGCTCAACTTACTTAAGCTGTGCTACGTTTGCGCGATCAGCTGCTTTTAAATCACTACCTCTGATATCTCTTGGAGCACACTGCACGCTGCGCTCGGCACGTTGCACGTCGCTCACTCAGTCTCGGAAATGGTTTGTGCATATTGATGGCGTAGTTGAACACTCGCGTAGTTATGGTTGGTTGTAACAGATCGATTTCTGATAAGTAGTGCAGGCGTCTATATACTTTTCATTGTTATAATAAGTTATTAATTCATCCATGGATTTACCAGAAACACATCGTGTTTTACTAGACGAGGAATATTTAATAATTTCCGGAGATAGGATGTCCCTATTAACCCTTGATTAAAGCTAGTTTGAATAATACTCACTACGCCATTAATAATGATTACTGAACCATAATGACCTGATCGGTATCTGGTTGACCTGCTCAGTAAGAGTCGAGCGTGGTGGTTCAGGTTTAAACCCGTAATTATGATAAATTCGAGACATCAAACTGCAGAGGGACATGACCGAAGATGAAAAATGGTTTACATAAAATACGCAGCGAGCGGTCCATGGCAGTAATTATATGTGATGGCAGTTCGAGGAAGGGGGCTGGTGCGGGCGCGGGGATGGGGCGCTGGGTTTAAGGTTATATTGTAAGCGGCGCTCGCGACGTTTGTCAACACATTAGCAGTAACTCGATGCTTTCTCATGACGTGCGTAGTTGTTTGTTGTACACGATGACAACATAACCCTATTACTCGCACGGGATACGATTTTATTAAAAACTAGCTTTTGCCTGCGGAGCACGTAACCTATAGCACTCAGGAGTAGATCATGTACCTACCTATTTGTCAAAAAAATAGTAATTCCTGATACTAGCCTTTACTCGCAGCATTGCCTGCGTGAGAGTTATTCCGGAATAACAGTTTCATGAAATGGTGCTTTAGGATACCTAAATTTCACGTTTCCTTTGGAGCAATAAACTATGTCCACAATAAATTATGTAAACGTATTGCTACTTCGTTGTTAGAAACAAGGATAAACCGACAACTTTAAATTAGCGTAATCAAATTGATTTTTGAGAAAAGGCTAAGACTTCAGCTAACGTCGTTTTGTTATTCGGTTGTTTTTTGGAAAAACACCACATATTAGCTTGAATTACATTCTTATATTTATTATAAGGGGTTATGAAGAATAATTCAGTAGAATGTTTGTTAACCCGTCTATAGTAACTACTAGCTCTAATTAGGTAAAATTTTGTAGGAGAGACGGTGTTGATTCTTAATTGTTACTCGAAGTGTAGTCGCAAATATATACTTTATACATTGCACAAACATTGGAAAGTGTCATTTTTGCGTTTCAACATTGGAGCTCAGAACTTTCAATATATACGTGATGTACAACGTTTTGTGTCATTCAAAAACTAAAGTAAATGCACGATATTACATACTCGTCTGTAGGAAAGTAATCGAGCCACGCGATATGTTTATTGCAAGCATTGACAAACATTTACGATATATTTTTCTATAATGTTTTTCAGCCAAATGCTGACAGATAAGCCGATACGATGAGCTTATCGCGTGCCGGGAACGGCATCCCCTCTCCGTTTTCCCTAATCTCGAGATGTTGACAGTTCGCCTATGAAATAAAATCCTTAATCCGGTTGCACAAAGCCAAATAAATACTTATGTAACAGTAGCGAGCGCCACCAGGGCAGACTCCTCTCAGACTTACTTATAGTTTGCAGCCAAGCAGTTTTGACTGGTTTGTCATACGCCACGGTGCGCCGACATTTTGTCTGCCATTAGCGCTGACAGGCCACGGGTTTTAAGAGGAGTAGATAACAGCCGCAAGTACACGGTTCAACACTCCTTCGAGGAGTGCTCACCTTCGAAGAAGTCAGATACTTACTTGAAAGGGTTTTTGTTATCTGCGATCACTGTGTGATCAGGCGTTCCCCAAGAGTCTAATCTGGCTCCTCTATCTTTCATAATATTTATATGTGAACTCGTCGATAAAGTATTATGAACCTGCTTATTATATGGACGTGGATGATATAAAAATGTATTCAACAGTTTGCTGTGCTAAAGATACCTTCCGTCAGTAAAATGAACTACACTTTGTCACCGAGTGGTGCTCTAACAATTCTATGTTCCTTAATGCTGAGAAATGTCTCTTCGTTTACTTCACGGAAAAGCAAAATAAAATCATGTTTTGAGTCTCCATCACCAAGGTAATAGACTTGGTCGTCATCATCATCATCATCAGCCGCATAAAGTCCACTGCTGAACATCGTTCATTGGTCGTGATATTTGATGATAATTTAACTTTCCGCGATCAATATAAGCGAAGCGATAACGCGTTTTTCAAAAAAAATCACTTCGTGACCCCAAACCCACAACACAACAACAATTAATGAACTATGCGATGACGAACTACTTGAATATTATTTTTAAAGAATTTAATATTGTTATTGAAAATTATCTGCGGTAGCGCGCATCTCTGTCACCACTGTTCTACAAATACCATTGAAATCATTGAGATATAAGTGAACAAACCGAAACACATTTATCGCTACATGTCCTATGTCATAAGTCCGATAAACGAGAAAACAAATAAGTTTGACACAAATGAAGTTTTTATGTGCTAAAGCACAAAATGGTAACAAAAAATATTTATATTATCTACATTTAAACACATATGCTTGCTCGCGTGCTTATCAACGGAAAACAACATCATACAAAGCAGTGTTTGCACACCCTTCACCAGCCCGCCGGCCTCGGCTGAGAAAAACATTTTGACCCGAACCCAAGGCGAGCTCGTTGCGCAGACAGGGGCGCCGGGGGGCGGGGAACTCAGCTCCCGACCTCGCTCACTTGAGAAATGAGCGCGATGATTACAAGCGCGCACCTGCCGCGATCTTGTTAGGGTTAAGGAATGGCCGCCATAAATACATGGACCGCTCCCCGGCCGCCCCCCCGTCGCGTCGACCCGTACACCTGCCTACGGCCAAGCCGCGGAGACGTTAACAACACTCGAGGACCCGCTGACTACAACCGACACCACGGCGACCTCCCTCCCACACTCCCTCACCCGCGCCATTCGACTAATCAACACTTAATCTCGGAATAAATTACACAAAAAGATCTTTAGTCGGTAGTAGGTGCACTCACAGCAGAAGGTCGGTAAACAATGAAATAAGTTTCCGGATAGTGAAAAATTACCGACTCCCACGTACACACGTGGTGACTCAGGCCTCACGATTATGTAGTACATAGGACAGATATTTATAAGTAAATACAAAATAGTTAATTTAATCCTCAATCAACAATAAGGAGGTGCAAAGAAAAATAGGAAGATGCATGAATTAGTACTTATACTCGTACTACGGGTACATGTCAGATATCTTGTCATCAGGAACATACGTCGTACCAAGCAGCAGTAAAGAGTTCTTATTGTATTCCGCTATAAAAATTCGTTTTACACCTATTGTTATTGGTTTTACAGGACTTTGCGATACAAAGTGATAAATATAAGTATTTATTTGACCCGGAGAAAATTTCATCGTGCTACAATTTTAAAAAATATGTAATAATTCGATTACGAGATTTTAATTAACGCCGATTCATGCAGTAGCGCGCGGTACTTCGTAGAACTTTGTTACGTCGCGCCATAGCAGAGCTCAACGACGTAAAACGAATTATAAAGTGTAAGTCTTATAAAATTTATAACAGTGATAAATAAAATAACTTATCAAATATCTACTACCGCAATACAGTTATCTAAGAATGCTCGTGTTCGTTGTCGCCCACATCAAGATGTCGGCTGACGACTTTTGCCATGCCATTGTATTGTATAGTCCCTGTGGTACTTACATGAGATGTACCTATACCGCAAGGTAACGTAATAACGGAGCTGGTTTTGTATAAAATCAGCAGCACATGCCGATGCGGCGCCGCTCCATCAATCTCTTCCGATAAATAGCTTCGAGCCGCCGTCGCACGCGCCACCGACGGCCATCCCTCACCAATAAAGAAGTCGCCGGGACTGAGCGAGGCGATACATCAGTGTAAGCGCTCTGTCAGCCGCCGTTACGGAAATTTTAACAATGAGCCGCGGATAAAGTAATCTCTCGGTAATGTCGCAGTGCCGCGAAGTTTGCACCAATGAGTAGGCACTAGGTTCTATAAAGTTTTCTTCAAAGAGAGGACGAGGTGGGACGCGCCATGTGCCATTACATTATACATTTACTAGTACATTACTCTCAATTTGAAATCATTGACATTTACTAAACAAGTAACCTAATATGCTGCCGCTATTCCAGAAGACTTCAGCCCTTCGTTTGACTTGCTAATTAGATATTCATTAATAAATATGGCAGTTTTTCAAATTACAACATTACTCGTGATCGCATTGCGCTAATTGTTATTTTCCCCAACGCGGTTTGAAGTTGCGTTTGTAGATATGAATTTGGTAGACTTTTTGATACACATGACCAAAACGAGTGCACGTATTAACATAATATACATACATTGTGATAACGGCTGCACTGTCTGAGCTTCAGTAACTTGGCCGCTTACATTAGATCTTCGTTTTTCGTTGTTTTAAACTAAATATATGTACATTGTACAAAGTAGAACCGATCTTTTCCCATACATAAGAAGCTTAAGGAAATAAAAAGATTTCTGTAAGTTTTCAAATAAAGGGCTTTGAAGATGTATAGAACACGTACTATGGAATTTCCCGCTACACGCATCGGCATCGAACCTGCATCGCTGTGTTGCGGCGGCTCATCCCCGAGACACCTCCGCCTCTCCACGCCATCCTCCTCACGTGACCCGATAGAAATCAAATTACATGCGGATTGATGTAATTTATGCGATTACCGTCGCCGGCTGAAGGGTTCGATCCGCACCGCTTCGTTAAACGCGTTAACTGGAAACCTGCCCTCTCGCACCCGCCCCGCGCCTCCGCTCTCTCCACACCCCGCACCTCGCCTGTAGACACCTCGTATCACTCGCGGCGCGATCTCTACTTAATCTCCTAGAATCTTTAGTAGTAGTAGGAGGCGATTGACAATGTTTAGTAGGTATAATGAATAACTCGACGGGCGTACTTAGTCCGGCAACGGCCGGACAATATCTGTGACGGCTATAGTCGTAGAATAAAACATGGTAACGTAGAGCAGTCGCGCTTCTTAGAACAGTCCCTTTGGTGTGTTTGAATTTATGATTAGACTGGGAATTGGTTTCCTGCAGATGAGACGGTTATAGCTATGGTTTAGATATAGCTAAGTAAGAATGTAGATATGTGTGAATAAATCACGATGACGCGACTGTTGAAATATCAAACCAGTTTTTAGTGTAGAGGACTGTATGTTTAATATAAAGTAAATACAAAGGACGAAACTATAATGATGGGTACGTTCGGTGGTCTCGAAGTCAAGTCCAATATGGCACCCGTCCGTCCTTCCTGTCATCGGTGTGGCCAGCGCGGAAAGACCATAAACACCCGCGCGATGCATAGACACGACCGTGCGATGAGTGCAGGCACACTCATGAACCCTACGTCGAGCACGCAGACGAGCACGAAAATGTGTCCAAACTCCAACATCACTAACACACTCAACAGTTCGTTATTAGGCGCGCGGCGGAGGGAGCGCGATATCGTTAATGAACCACGGTACACGGACGCGCTCTGTCCCCGATCCGAACCCTTCTGATTCTAATCCATTTAGCTGTCAAATTCTTAATGTGTAGTAATTTCATTGCGATTCTTGACTAGCGGTGATGGCTGGGTCTGGTTGGGTAATGGCAGGGGATAGTACCTACAAGAAGCAGTCTGACGTCATCAAGTAGTACATGTAAGTGGATGCTTTAAGCGCTTTACGCGTAAAAGTAACTTAGGTACATACTCCACAATGCAATCCACTTTAAAAATTAATAAATTGTAATAGCGGTTACACAATGGACCAGTTTGTATTTGGAGTGGCATGGTGTACTACAAAAAACTTGTGGGTGCTTCAAACACTAACCTTGTGTTACCGCGACAAAATTAAACGGGTCGGTAAATAAAACAAAGCGCACACGTGTCGCGACAGTTCATAGAACTATGTGTTTATTGCAGCGCTCGTAACTTAACGAAAACGAGGGACGGGACAGTTCGTCAGATCATAATGTACAATCAAATATACAATTCATACGTACATACATACAGAGAATACGGGCGCCGCATCGGGAGTCGAGAATCAACACACGTCGGCCGGCGCGAGCGCGGCGCCCCTCACTGCGCCGAAAATAACTCATGAGAGCGGGACCGTACGCACTAGTGTACACCGCGCACACGCGAGCGCACTCTTTGCGGCACTGTGACACTTCCACACTGACATTGCGCACTGCGACACTGAGAGCACTCGCGACGCGCAGCCGAGGACAGCGGGGGCGCTCCGTCACACCGTGGTCTCTCGGTCCACGTGGATGTACTCGACGGAGCGCTCACGACGTCAGGAAGATGCGGCCGAGGAGGCGCGCGACGCGTCGTACAGCAGTTCCTCGGTGAGACGCCGGCCCGCCGCCAGCGCGCCCAACAACCGCTTGTCGGCGCCGGCGCGTCGCCGCCGCCGCACCCCCAGCGCCACCAGCACGAGCAGCGCGGCCCCGCTGCAAGCCGCCGCCGCCGCCGCGCCAGCCGCGCCTCCCGCACCCAGCGCCGCCAACAGCCGCGCGCCCGCACCGCACGCGCCCTGCTCATCGCCGCCGCCGGGACAGTCCGCCGCGCCGTCGCACCACAGCGCGCCCGCCATACATGCGCCCAACGCGGCGCACGGGTGTGCACACGCCGCGCTCGCGTTGGGCCACGCGCCGCCCGGAGTGGCAGGCGGTCCGGCGCGCCACACTTCCATCCAGGCCAGCCGCGCGGTACCCACTTCGCGAGCTGCCCACACCACCAGCAGAGCTGCTCCACGCCCGGACCGGCTCCCGCCACGGCCCCACCATTCCTCCGTGAATACGTGCACGGTCCGACTGTCACCGCCCGGGCAGATCGCACGCACCAACCTGCACATCACCAGACTCAATCTTGCACAGTCCTCATAACCACTCAACATAACACAAGTATCTACGAACTATAATTAATATACAATCACTCACCGCGCGGAATGTGCGTCGTATACAAGCACACGATTGGTGGTGTGGCACGGCGGTGGGTCGGCGCCCGGCGCTGGTTGCGGCAATTCCTCACCCCACACGCGCAGGAATACAGACCGGTTGCCGCGCGCCGCCAGCAAGAAAGGTGTTTCACCACACTCAGATATCCTGTTACCGCTGCATAAAAAAGTACCAAAATTACCATAATGTTATTGGCCATTAATGACAACCTCGTAAGCACAAAGTACGCAGAGCCTACCTGTATGGGTAGACGAGATGAAGTCGCGCGCCGGGCGGCGGCAACCGCCGGCGGACGGCGCAGTGTGGCGCCTGCGTGCGCGACCATGCGCCGCGAAACTGTACGTGCCTATGATCCTCGGCAGGTAACAATGCGCGTGCCACAAGCTCTAGTTCTAGTGCGCCGCCGCTCACCTCCAGCCGCAGCGGCGTGCTGCCATTGTCGCAGATGCACGCTATCGGCACCTGAACAACAATGGCATTCACTATAACTTATGCATACACAACAAGTGCCTACCTACTGAGCGGTACTCACCCTGTAGCCAGGCCACGGCGTTTCATACATCTTCAAGTGAGGGACACGTAAGGGAGCGTCGTCGTCACCATCGAAGTCAGCGGGAGTGTCGTCGTCTTCTTCAGCATCGGGCGATCGTGGCTCAGTTGGCTCGGGCACGCACGCGGGTCGCCCGGTGAGCGGATCCGCGCGCGTGGAGCAGCGCGGCTCGCGGCCGAACGTCGCCGTGTGTAGCTCCAACAGCACACGGGCGCCTTCCGCCTCCAACCGGTATACACAGCGTATTCGCCGCGCTCCGCCGCGGCCAAACCACAAGGCATTCCGCGGCGATGCAAATTCTCCCGGCACGCTCAGCCGCCGAGCGCATTCCGCTGGCGCCGCACGCGTTCCCACGCCGTCATCCTGTAGCGCGGAACCCTCTAGCCGAGCATCCACAAACTCATAATGTAACGCAAACGCCAGAGGGTGCGTAGCGGTGCCGGGCCGCGAGGTGACCGCCAGCGCCAGTAACGATGCTGCGGACACATAACCGTCGGGCGGCGCGCACGGGCGCGGTGAGCGCGTGGCGTTGGCGAGAGCAGCGCGAGCACACAGCGCGGGCGCGGCGTCGCAGTAGCGCCCCAACGCCCGCGCGCCCGGCTCGCCCTCCCCGCCACCGTCCCACACGCGCAGCTCCACGGCGCAGGCGCCTGGCGCCACGTCGCCGCTAGTCGCACGAGTCGCAATGGCCCCTGCTCCGCTATCTTCCTCACGTTCAGCACTCTCAACGCGTCGCGGCTCCACCAGGGAGTATTGCGTGAAGCTCGAGAAGTATATCCACACGAGATCACCTGTGCAGATGAGCATGTCTCAGAGTGGAATTAGAACTTTAAGGTTTCCCCTGTCAAGTCACCCACCTGGTCGACCGTGGAAGGTCCAGGTGCACGTCGTGTTCGGTGGCAGAGTGTGTGCCGGCGCGCGAAGCCGACCGCGCCGCCCGCGCCCGCCCGCTGCAGTTGTCGAATTCGTCTCGTCTTCAGACGAAGACGCCTTCACATGAAACTCGCAGCGCCTCGCCTCCCTGTGGCGGATGAACGACCGCGTTATTGTGCCCGATCTATCTGATCAAAGGCTAATAATTAAACAACACTGACCTAGCGTAGTCGAGAGAGTCGGAGTCGGCGAACACTACGTCAACGTCTAGTTCGAAGCCGCGCAACGGAGCGGCCGGCGCGGCGGGGCGTAGCGGCGCGCTAAACGGCGACGAGTGGAACGCGACCAGCATCTCAGGCCCGCGGGAGGTGACGCGCGGCAGCCAGTCCCCGCCGCAGTACTCCACCAGCACGGGATCATCGGTGCTGGCGCCGTCGTAGAAGATCAGTCGGTCGCGCTCCCCGGTGCACTCGCGCCAGGCGCGCACCGCCCGCCCGGTCTTGTTGAGACTGCGACACACCAGTGGGTGAATCAAGTGCACCACCGCCACCCATCGACTGCGTGGACACCCACTCACCTGGCCATGGATATGGATCGCTTGATCTGCATCTTGTGTGCATATTCTTGCCGTACTGATATCATAGCGTGCTTGCATGTGGGGATGGCTTTCTGTCGGAGGCTCCAGTAACAAGTCACATTCCTAGCGCAACGAAACATGTTTTTAATTGAAATCTGAGAAGCTCCTCACATTACTTAAGATTAAAGTGATTGCACAAGTTTCTTAGATCTTTCCATCTGTCAAAGATATGTATCAAATGAACGTCCATATTAATAGAATCATATTTGCGTAAAATAGATAACCGTTATAGATTTATTATGTTTCCGTTCAAATTAACACAATACGGATTTTCATTATTTTACTTACAATGTAGTCATTACACTGAGTGAAATATTTTTTTATTCGCGCGTTCGCGTTTTCTATATATAGAAAACAAGAAAGAATCTCATTGCAGATATTGAATATGAATAGTTGCACTCACCTAGGATACATGCCGGGGTAGTTGGGACTCTGCAGGCGGCAAGCCTTGCGGTGACAGTCCTCATAGGTGCGTGTGCAGTAAGTGCCAGGAGACACCGCGCCGCGCTCCAGCGGTGCCTCCAGCGCACCGAACCGCACCACCGCCTCGCGCTGTGACAGGAACTTGTACCGCAGCCGAAACCCAAACGGCTCGCCGAGTCGCACACGGAACAGCTTCACGGACACGGTGACGGTGGCAGTCTCGCTGTAGTAGAGCGCGGCGCCATCCGCCTCGCCGCACCACGAGCCACCCGTGAACGGCCGCCCCAGCTCCGACAGCTGCATGTACCCGTCCGGACATCCGTCAAGCGCGGACGGCTCGTACCGTCCCACACGGAACTCGTCGAACGCGAGCTGCACCAGGTCACCGTGCGCGCCGCCGCCCGCCGTAAACGTCAGGTGGCACAAGAAGGGAGCGCGCGCGCCACCGCGCACCGCCAGCGCGTACGCGACGCCAGCGCGCCCGTAGTAGGTGCGGTTGCAGGGCGTGCACGGCGCCGGTTCGTCGCTGCCGTCCGCGCACTGCGCAGCACCGTCGCAGTACGCATCGAGACGCACGCACGCGCCGCTGCGGCATGCGAACTCCGCCACGCCGCACCCGCCGGCGGCGCCACGCCACGCGCCCACCGCCACCAGCGCCGCGAGCCAGGCCGCCGCGCCTGCGCCCCCTCCGCCGCCCCCGCTCCCCCACGTCTCCATAGCGCCTCTCTCACGCCCCCGCGCCGCCTGCGCCTGAGCTCATGTCGCCGCGCGCCTCACACCTGCCACAACCCCCTTAACATATTACTAAATTACTGAGTTGATAAGAATACTGAATAGTACCCAGTTGTTCTCGTATATAACTGCAAAGCTGAGAGTATGAGTGCGCACAAGAAACCTATTTAAATACTTTTCAAAGTATTTTTATTTTTTAGCAAATTACTGGATTAAAGAGGAGCCAATATTTTAAACCAGGATATGGTCTATCTGTTTGCCAAATTTCGTCCAATTCCTTTCAGCGGATTTGCGATTACTTCCAACAAACATCCAAAAATGTTTACAAACATTCGCATTTACAATATTAGTAAGAGTAGATTTTCGTATCATGTTAAAGGTTTTTGGATACTAAGTATTCTTAGTTTAATAACTGCAGTAGCCGATCGCGACGATCATTCGGCGTATTGCGTGCAATTAGAATATACTTCTCACACAGATCAAACGCATGTGCCCAACTGAAGCCGAAGGTTCCCTTCGAAAGTGTTTGTGACTGGCGTCGAACAGACATCTACTACATTTACACTAATGGCTATCCTAATAATATGGTTTTCTTTACATAATATAATAGGATACCATGTTCTATTGCAAGCAATTTGATAATAGATCTTGTTTACGTTTAACAATTGATTTAGATTTACCATGTTATTTGGTATATAATAGTGCAACATGGCATATCCTATAATTACAATAACTTTTCTTTCAAATATTCAATCATAATGAAATAAAGCCAATACACTATATTCTGTCTATTCATATATGAAGCAAAAAGTTTTGTACCGTTTTTAGCGAGAATTCCGCGGAAGGAGAAGTATGAAATTTGTCGCAGTTAAAGTTTATATGGAGCAATATTGCGTAAGCTAATATTTCTATATAATATGCATTAGAATTACGTTAAAAAAATAACATTACCCCACACTACCATGTGTAAAATTCTGTAAAATTCAAAGTCTGTAAAATTTAGAAGACATTCATCAAACATATTGCATCTTTACATAGTATAAAATAAAGACGCTGCCACTGTCTGATCTTTTAAACTATTCAACGAATTTTAATGCAGTTTTGTTGTGATTCCAGAGAAAAGTTTATATGTATAATACATAAGTATTATTGTACGGAAAAGCTGGAAAATTCAAAGATTTATAATGTGATGTCGTAACAAACATATTTTGGTGCGATTAAATCGCAAACATAATTAAACATTATGAGATACTTAGATCAAATTAATGTGCTACCTAATTGTATAGCTTATAAAAATAGATAAAAAAATCTGCCATGGTAAATATTTATCTCTCAAATATAACCCACAGTAACCATTTTATCCTTTACATATTACAAACAAATATGTATTCTTTGCCAAGCTATTTTATACTATACATTATTATTTTTTAACCAAATAAATAAGTAACATACTACATACACTACTATATTTCATGTAGTACAAAACTGCCCATTAATATGGATATCTTAGAGACTTAGAAGATACCAGAAATTTAAAAAGTGGATTCACAGCGGCTGGCGGGCCGTATGTTTCGTCTCGGTCGGCAGCGGTCGGCGGGCGCGGGGTGTAACGTGTGAAATACAGCGATTCCGCAGACGCAGTGTTCCTGTAAATCTGGAACGAATAGCATTCCAGGATTTAGCGACCTCGAAATTGATTATTGTGCCGACCTATCTAATATAATATGTAGGTGATGCGAAGTACCGGGTCATCTAGTATAATAATAATTATCGAAAAGAAAATGTTGTACCCTTTTTAAGCACATTACGTGTACGAAGGAATGTGAGATTTGAAGTAATTAAAGTTCGTATAGAGACCAAATCAAACTAAAGGATGTCAGATTTTATGCTTTGGACTCGAATAACGTACAACCGTAACGTAATAGCGGGAAAATAGAGGGATGTTAAGATACGGCAATTTCGTTAACAATGAGGTGAATGCCTTTAAAAATCACACATATTCTAAAAAACATTGTTATTGTCATTGCATAATTGGGCCGTTTCAAGGGTTCCGTATCTTTAAAGGAACGCTTATACTATAACTTTTGTCCGTCTGTATGTTAAGTTCTTTTTTTTCTAAGGAACACGTGGAGCTATTAAATTGAAATTTATGTCAATTGCTCGGTAATACGGTATCTTTCAGTTGTAGAAAAAATATACTTGTAACTCAACTTAATCAATAGATTTGCCCGTCTATGTTGCATAATATTATTATCGCAATTCTTCGCCCGTGGCCTCTCACTATGGGCCTCATTAGGAGGCTCAAGGTCACTCAACGAGCTATGGAGAGAAATGAGGAGATTCGTAGGAGAACAAAGGTTACCGACATAGCCCATAGGATTAGCAAGTTGAAGTGGCAGTGGGCCGGGCACATAGCTCGAAGAACCGATGGCCGTTGGGGTCGAAAGGTTCTAGAGTGGAGGCCACGTACAGGCAAGAGGAATGTCGGACGCCCGCCTACAAGGTGGACGGACGACCTGGCTAGGGTCGCAGGAAGTCGCTGGATGCTGGCCGCTTCCAACAGGTCGACGTGGAGATCCTTGGGGGAGGCCTATGTTCAGCAGTGGACTTCCTGTGGCTGAGATGATGATGATGATGAATTGTTGCGATTTCACACTGAAATCAAAACCTTTAGGGTACTTTCTGTTGATTTAGAATTATTAAATTTGGCAAGAAGCAATATTTTACAGCATGTGTAAAGAAAAAATTCTGAAAACCGTATATATGTAGCCACATTATTTTAATAACGAGAAAAGTGAATTTACTCTTACAGAATTATTATTGATTTTTGATGCAATAAACGTGTCTAGAGATCGAACGGCACAGTTAAGTTTGTTTAGTCAGAACTGACAGGTATGTAGGTACTATGCTTGGATACCTTACATACAAGTTAGTACGGAACCCTCGGTGCGCGAATCGAAACTCGCACTTGTCCAGTATTTTTTACGGAGATCACCATACAGTGACTTAACCACGATTTTGTGTCAAGGTACCCATTCATTTCACTATGACTCCAGGACTATGATGGTTACAATAAGAGGACATATTTTTAAAACAAGAAACATGGCTAGTTGGTTTGAAGACATCCCATAGTCTCCAAGCTCATCAGATTTACTCTTCTTTAGAGTTTTCAATAACTTCTCGAAAATAAGCAATGCTTTACAAGAAAATATTCGATGTGAATATCGAGAAATCACCGGGTTTAGATAAAAGGACTCCGAAAAAATGTGGTTCAGATCGGAGGAGCGATTTCTCCAGAAACGAAAGCACTTGGTTGAAGTTTTCTTCAATACATAAAATCTGCATTATTGAACTAATTTATATATTATTTATTAGAAATAAACGCGGATTTTTCATAAAATTTTATGTACAATTGGCATCAAATAAAAGCATAACCGTTTAAACACTGAGTATGTTTCTGTCCATTTATGCGAATGTGCTACTTCGAGTTTTTTTTCAATGGAAGCTTGGTCGCAAATCAGTAGCTTGAACACTTTTAGATGCAACATATGTAGTTTTAATAATTACTAATAAAAACAAATTTATAAACGGAAAATGGAATTCAGTTAGTAACATACTTGAGAACTCGGCACAAAACTATTTACCTATAAGGCTGTCAGTCAAACCTGTCTTTCATCTAAAACGCCGGTAATTGTAAAAAAAACGGATTTGCCCGCGTTTGATCCCTGACTATATATCGAAATCGCATAAGAAACAAAGAAAGAAATCATTTGGCTATTATCTAGAACCAAAGGCCACATTCAGCACAAGAAATGTGAAATAATTAAAGATAATATTATATAATATGGATAGATGTTTAATACATAAAAAGAAAAATTAAAGACTACTATAATAATCATAATCCCTGCTAGCCAAAATTTAGGCACAGCGACCAATCTCGTCGGAGATCAGCCTGGTACACACGTAGGACATATTGCATTCTCTATTCCTTCAATGTCATAGTCCAGTGAGGCGGCAATCCGACATGACCGGAGAGAGATCAAGCGCAAGACCAACGGCTTTACGTGCTTTACGAAGCAAACTCTTACACCCCAGCTGTCTGTGCCCAAAGCATGACTTAAAAGGCCATAGGCTCAGCATCCTTCAGGTGAAAGGGTCCATCTGACATAGATTCCGATAAGGCAAACTAATGTTTTAGGGGCTTTCATTTTATAATATACAATATTACCAGAATTATTATAATTGACAAGTACGATGTATATAGTATGATGTCTCCTCGTCAGTCGAGCGTGCCTGTCAATTTTCCTTTTTCAGAGAAATAAATGACATAAAATTTCTTATAGAAAATGAGTTTTGTCTGTTTTGTTATGCAAATAAATAAAATCCTGTGTAGCTTATCATCGATGCTGTTTGGCAACCACTGGCACCCGCGACAGAACAGTACGAGGTTCGCACTCCTCACCTAGTCGCGCACACCGGCGGGCTCGTACACTCGTACTTTTTCTTGAAACGGATATGCGTATAATCATAATATTATGTAAATCATTGTTTAAAAAACCGTCACTGTTATGAGTCCACTACATTCCAGTGTAGTTACATATAAAACACGTTTTACAATGTATGCGTTTAACATTTTTTCTGAGGATTTCTTTTTATTTTATATTGGCACCAGGTTAATAGACTCTTTTTTATTGTGTAGCAATAAGTACCATTCAGAACATTCTTATTTTTTTTCGCGGGGATAAACGCGTTTTCGTTACCAGCACTTTGGTGTAACGTCTAACCCTGTCTATATTTTTCATTAAACTGTAACACAACAGTACATGCACATTGCACAGTGCACACTACTGCTGGACGACAAAAATAGATAATTTGGTTGTAGGATCTTATTCAGACAAACCCTTTGATACATGTGTGACCTATCAGCTGGTAATTCCGGGTGCGGTTTACTCATGAATTTGTGTATGACACATAGCAAGTAGCACCAACATCCGCCCGTCGTCGCGGAAACGAATGCACGCGATCTGCACGCTCATGATGATAATCATATTTTTAGCACATACTTTCATAGCCTATTAATTATAATATACTTAGTTATCCCAGTTAAAGTCTGCATTTCTATACGACGGGTCGCACGGGTCATTATTGAACCACAGGCACAGTCATATTTTAATAATGAAGCAACCGATATAATATTACGTATTCTCATTCACAGGACCGTTAATGTGTGTTCAGATGAACACACATTTAATTAATATGTACGGAACAGTTAGCGTCGAAATAATATGCTGATGTACCACGTGTGAGTAGTGACCCGCGCGACAATACACAACTCTCCGTGACTTTGCACGTCCGCTTTAAGCCGCTTTTTGCGGCTGCTACTCGCGCATCCCACTAGTTTTATTCATCATAAGAATAGAATGTACCAAATACTCGTGCCAGGTGTAGAGTACGTCACGCACGTGCGACGTGGCACGAACATCATGCATTCGGTGCTGTAATAGAGTCACTGCCTTCGCTGGTGCTGAGCACACTCACTACTTGACATTACCTCAGCACTGCATGTGCGCCACTCGCGTTTTGTGCATGGCGACGAACACGCGAAGACCACCACTCCGACAGCTTTCCATCGAACACTACCACTTCTCTAACTCATGTAACAAACAATGTATGTATCGCGAGTCCCCGAGGGATACGCCCGCCGTGCACGGGTCTGAAGCGGTCACAGCTGACGACACACGCGCACGTCATGCGAGCCCGCGCGGCCACACGCGACCACGAAACTCGTCAACAGCGACAGCGTCAGCGACACGGCGGCGGCGCGCGGCGCGTGACGCGACACACTGCGGCCTGCAGGCGGCCCGGCGCGGCACGTTCGCTGCGCCGTGCCCCGCGCGCTCGTGCTCGCCCCGCTGCCGCTCCGCCGCCACGCATGCGCCCTGCTGCCTGTCGCCTGCTGCCGGCGCAGCACGGCACGGAGGCTGTCAGCGTATGTCGTGAGCCTTGGCGGGTGCCAGCTGCTCGATGCCAATTTCAGCCCATCTAGGTGCACAGCACACTCATCTTCAGTTGACACTTTAAATTCGATCACAATAATATAAAATTTAAATACTTATAATAAATTAAGCAATCCATTAATTTATAATAAACATGTAACATATAAATAAATAAAAATACTTATTGTTTTGTTATCGATTGTTATTTACTATGTAGTGGGCCCGCTATACGGTGTCCACGTATGCCGGGCCGCTTTCTACGCAGACCGCACTTTGTACGCTGGCAGCACATTGTTTTCGTATATTCGTTAATGTATTTATCTTGCTTAACTAGCAATTTTAATTAGGCACCGACTCCAAAATTGGTATCCAATATATACTTACTTGTTATGTGAAATTATTTTTTGGTTTTGAGTGGTTTTGAAGGCGGTTTAATTTTTTGTTAAAATTATTTTTATTTTTTGCTTTTTTGTGTTAGTAAAAAATAGACCGTCTCAATGGCATAGTTGTGTTTCGCTCATGATACGACTATCGCGCTGAGTTACACCTCTGAGTACCACTGAAAATATGTATGTAAGAAGTAGATTCAAGCAAACCTAACGCAAAAACACAACTGATATATTTGGCTCACAGTACAACTATCGCGCTGTGGTGTAACACCTCTGCCTACCCCTGAAAAGGGTAAAAGGTGTGATGCTATATATATGTACATATGTAAGAAGTGGAGTCAACTAAACCCAACGCAAAAACACAACCAACGTGTTTCGCACGCAGTACGACTATCGCGATGAAATGTTACGCCTCTGCCTACTCCTGACACGGGGAAAAGGTGTTATGCTATATGTATAAGTATGTGAGAAGCACAGTCAACCAAACTCAATGAAAAAACATAACTAAATACGTCACAGGAAAGCTAAATTCGCGATTTCGTTTTCTTGGACGACATAATTATTCTAGTTTGTTTAATTTTAAACCCAAACTACCGAAGCGATGTTGAAAAAAAAATTATGGGACCAATCTGGAGAGAAATTCTTTCGAATAAAAAAAGAATTTTCCAAATCGGTTCATAAATGAGCGAGTTCTGAGGTAACAAACATACAAAAAAAAAAAAAATCACGTCGAATTGATAACCTCCTCCTTTTTTTGAAGTCGGTTAATAAAGTACGAATAATCAAACATTTATTTTAATAGAGGGGAATTTTTCTAGTAGGCGTTGATGGCGAAATCTGAAACTATAAAGAATAGTAAAACTGCAACTATTATTTGTTTATTATGTCAAGGCCATAGTTTGCACTTTGCAATACTGGTATATGTATATCGTACATTGTAGAACTGCGGGACCTTGTGAATCTGTTAATGATAGGCGAACGGACTCATTTTTGTTCTTTATTATTATTATCAAATATTTACGTTATATAAATTATAACACAGAAAGAATTATTTAAATCCAGTAAAAATCAACAAGTTATAAAATGTTGCATTATGGGTAAATTATCAACACCTGAGAGTTTAAAAAACAACCTTCAAGATTAATTCGTTTGCGGAATCTATAACGAATGCATTCGTCAACGTATTATGACTGAGAAAGATTATGAAGTAACATTGTTGCGGGCTATGGAAATGGCACTGTTGCTGGAAACGAGAATTCTTAGATGCGGGGTCAGCAGCGGACGCCGCGCCGCCCTGACTTGCACCGGCGCGGCGCGCCGCTGTACTCACCCTTCAGAAACGTATCAACCGAGAGTCAGCGGCGCTAGGAGTATCGCGCAGCGAAGTCCCCGGTGTAACGGGAGGCACCGGCAGGATAAGGACTCTTTTACACGGTGAATGTTATGTGTGCGGGAAAAAGGGTCACATAGTTAAAGTGTGGCGATTTTGGAAAGAGATATCAATACATAGTGTTAGTAAAATTATGTCTAAGGCGGGTTCATCGTCCGACTCCGATAATGAGTTAGTGTTGAACTTGTACCAGCGAACTGGTCATGAAATAGATAAAAGATGGAATATGACAGTGAAAGAGAACAGCGTACTGATCATTTTTGAAGGTAATACGGGATCGGCAGTCAGTGTTATATCCTATAGCAATTTTAAGGAATGTTTCATTCACTATATTATAGCGTGATAGGGAAACGCTACCGATAACGATGGCAGGCCATAGTGCTGGTGATTCCTGACATGATGGTATTTACTGAAAAACCCCAATCGAATGATTACTATACAATAACTATTTTTTATTTATTTCTGTACTGCATCACGTACGAATAGACTATTATTTAAAAGAAAATAAGTTAAAGGGTAAATATTTTAAAAAAAGTCGTAATGTAGCACGTATGTACAATACATCAGTTGACGGGTCAACATACGCGCACAGCTGGTCAGGCCGGGCGGTGCAGGCGCAGCGTGGCATGGCGCGGCGCGACCGCCGCCGTTTTATCGCCACTTTCTTTGTAATACGAAGCACATGCCGACAATATTTCTGTTATATACCTAATACCTACGTACCGCGAAACTAATGCGGCTGAAAATCGCGAATTTTAGCGCCCGTCCGAGTAATAACTCATAACACGTAAAAATGGCGTTGTCTACTAAATAATTTTTATGTGAGTAACTACCAAGACTACCAAGTAATTACAAAAAAAACTTTGTGCACTATCGTTCAACTTACTAAAGTTAGATTGCGAGTTCTTTTTCCTAGATTAATGGGTTTTAAATGCCACATTTTTGAGGCGAGTTTTGAAGAGAAACATTTACTTAGTTCAGAGCGAAACAAAAAATTCAAAACATCCCGCTACATTTTACCTTCACAAGTTTGAAAATTAATACATGCCTTCTCTAATGATTTTTACTCGTATAACTAAAAGATAATTAAATTATTAATAAATACAGTCTACCGAAAACGGATACCAGGACGTGTTCAGTACATGGTTCTGTAACCGCCATGTCTTTTCACGAATTTGATTAAGGATCTTCATTGAAATTCATATGATATACCCAGGTCTATAATTCCTTTAAGCTGTAACAAAATCAAACTTCTATGTCAACGCAATCAAAAGAAACAGCTATTTAAACGCATATTTTCAATTTATTTTTTTTATTATTTAACACTAAAACAGTTTTTACTGTGCTTATCAGTCGCAGGAATTTAAATAAAATGTAGATTTGTTAGGTACTTGCTAACTGTGAAGGAATATCACAATTTTCCAAAACTCGTAAATGTGACCATATACCACATACCATATCTTTGCAAAACTTGGGTGCACTAAGCAATAAAAACTTTTTAATGGTGATGAGACAAGGAATCTTATTTAATAAACACCCAAACATGAATCCAGCAAATAATTCGTTAGTAGGTAAGTACTTCACGACGCAAATAAATTTTCATGAAAATGACCAGTCCAAATGTTATATTATATAGGTCTAGGTAATTTATGAAGCGACGCGATACCTGCGACCCGCAAGTACCTGCTTTTGGCCCTGGCGGGTGGCTGTTTGTTTGATAGTACCGACGCGCCTTTCGTTTGTGCGGATTGAAGTTTTCGTTTAACGTTACGAACAAGTGGTGGCCTTTGAAATTTCTCATTTTCAGGATTTCCAGGGAAAATAATTTTTTTTTTCTTTTAAATGTCTTGTGAGCGGAATAGTGAATACCTTAACAATTTCAGTACACATGAATGATAATGAAAAACAAATGATAATGTGTTAAGGTGAAGCTCGAGGCAATTCGCAACGAGCTCTTCGACTTTACGTAGAAAAGTATCCTAGTGCTCGGCACCCAAAAGATAGCCGTGGAATAACTCGGGCGTATTAACGTATTTTGGATAACCAGCCGGTTGAATCCAGACAAGAAGGGTCTGGAAGACCCATAAAAAGTTGTTGCAGCATCTCTGTTTTATTATTTAGTTCTAAGTCAAATGTCATAATTAAATATAATTAGATCTAATACAAAATTATAATTTACAAACATAGAAATTGTCTTTACGAATTGTAATAGCAATCATTGTCTTCAATCTATTGTTGCAATTTTAGTAGGCGTTTATTAAGTAACTGTTAATTGACAATTCAATTTAGTAAAGTCATTACTACGTTCTTTACCGTGACCGTAGCAGTTTCATTTCATAAAATATTCCTGATCCGATCCTAAAAGGCCTTACAAACTTAAAAATGATACAAAAAATTACACAGAAGTCGTACCGAAAACCAAAACGGTTGGGAACACAAACGGCGGCTCGTGTGATACGTAACCGTCACCAGTGGCGGTTCTCCCATAGAAGCCCAAAAGCCTAGCTTTCTCTAAAATTATTTGCATAAAATGAAATATGAAACAACAATCATTATTTTACGGTCGCTACAGTAAAGATAAAAATTCTTGTGGTGTGTCGGTGCACCGCCCCGCGCCGGTTCGCCTCGAGCGCACCTACACACATACTAATACACCACTACATCTAAACCGTATCAGTGGGCACACGTTTCAATTTTTTTTAATATAAACGCGCACAAAATATATTCCATCACTCTCTCTCTCTCTCGTAAGCTTTTACAAGGCTTTATGCCTTAGTATTTCTTTCTCTTTCACACTTATAGATCGAATATGGTTGAAATCCTACCATACCCGTATAGCTATAGTAGGGATCTATAGCAATCAGTACTAGAAATAAAGCCATTTTAGAATTAGCGTAATTCTATTTACACAATAATAATCATTTTTTTTATGTATTGTATGTATTTTAATTAAAACTTTCGTATAATATGATTAGAAATCTTGAATATGATTTGCGATTAGCAACTGGCAACACCAGTTGTTTGTTTTGATTGAGCCGGCGGTAGGTAAAATTTTTAAAGTTTTTGTGTATATTACGTGCTTTTGAGTTATTTTAAACATTTAAATATAAAGAATATGATTCCTTATAATAGTTTTAAGTGTGTGAAAGTTTGATAGCTGAGATGAAAGTGAATTTGTGAGGTTATGATGAAAAACAACAACATTCAACAAGCTGGCGAGAGGCGCGAAATATACTTCTGAGTTGAAGAACCTTGTAAGATATATACCTAGTCTTGCCATAAATATTGTAATAAAGAAAAAAGAAAATTGTTAACTGCAAATAACATTTATTACTTTTACAGTGTGTCAGTTTAATACATAAATATAAAACAATTAAAAATATAAAAAGCTTATTCGAAGTGGTCTCCATTGGCTGCAATACAGTCCTTTAAACGATGAGGCCAGTTATCAATAGAAGCACGCACTCTTTCCATGGGAAAATTCTTCACTGCCAATCGTATAGATTGTTTTAGGGACTCAAATTATCATGGCGTTTAGAGCAAGCTGTACTCTCTAAAACTGACCACAAATCATAATCCAGCGGATTAAGATCGGGACTAGACGACGGCCAGTCTTCAGCTCTGATGAAGTCCGAAACGTTCGATTCCAACCAAGACTGCGTGGACCGAGCTTTATGACCCGGCGCCGAGTCTTGCTGGAAGGACCATACTTGGTTATTGAACATGGTGATGTTAAGGGGCTTAACTACCTTCTCAAGAATGGTATCTTGATACACTTGTGCCGATGTTTTGATACCTTTTTCACAAAAATATGGCTCAGTCACTCCTTCATAGCTAACACCCCACCAAACCATCACTGAAGTCGGATAATGTCCACGTTGCACTCTGTCGACTAATTGGGAAGCTTCCTTAGAGCTTTGAGCATAAATACGGTCATTTTGTTTGTTAAAATGTTGCTCAATTGTAAAAATTTTCTCATCCGTAAACAAAATTTTTCTGTGACCTCCCTTTGCGTACCGCTTCAGTAGTTGTTTCGATTTTACCACCCTATTCTTCTTTAAATTATCAGTTAAGAAATGGCCAGTGCGTCTCTTATAGGCTGCAAGTCCTAAGTCATCTTTTAAAATACGCGACATGGTTCTAGGTGCTATCTTCATTTCCCGAGATAAAATCTTTTGCTTTCGGACAGGATTTCTTCGAATTCTTTCCCTTACTGCTTTGACCACCTTTTCGTACGAACACTACGTGGACGGCCAGATCTTTTCTGTCACAAACAGAGGAGGTCTCATTGTACCTATTAATAGACAGGTACACTAACATTTTACTAATACCAAGTGTATGGAGAGATTTTAAAATTGCATTTGGCTCCATACCTACTTTGTGTAATGCTATCACAGCGATTCGGTTCTCTTTATCACCCCACACCATTTTAATATCGCAAAATATTTTACAATGTATTGGCGCCAAAATGAGAAAACACAATGAACAATCGTATAAAAATGACAGATTCGAAATTCAAATGTAATATTTTTTTATAATTAAGTGTAACAGTATTTATGGCCAGACTAAGTAGTATAGTATCTAAAACTAATTGGCGTGATGAAGACTTCCATACGAACAAGTATTACCTAAGTTGTATCGTTGGCTTTGCACGTTTTTCACGAACAAGACAAGTGTTTGGGACACTTCTAGTTAAGGATAATGATTTAATCGGTGCTGTAAGAGATATAAGTTACAAAAACATATGAATGCAATCATTTCAATTGTCAATGTTTTTTTTTTTTTTTTTTTTTTTTTTTTTTTTTTTTTTTTTACTCAAATTTTATGGGATTTAGGTAGATTTTGAAGAGTTTCTTCAAGATTTTTCAGACAGTTACTGAACGACACTTTCCGTGATCGCTGGATTGGCTGATTCGTTCTTCTACTATTTTGGCCAGATCGTTCCGCAGACATCTCAGACGAGGGCGTCCTTTGGTGCGCTTTCAGCCCTCCTATAGATTTAGACATTTCCGCCAGAGGAAACCCGCAGTTGTCCCTAATGCGTCGAACAGGGCTACCGCGGAGTTTACCGTCGACAATATTTTGTCGTATTGAGTTATGTTAATCCCTCAGGGGATGGCGATTTAACGTCAAATCGTTGGTTCGATGGTACGCTTACCTTCCTGTTTCCAGAAATATGAAAATGTCATGCACTCTCAGGAAGGAAGGAAGGAAGGAAGGAAGGAAGGAAGGAAGGAAGGAAGGAAGGAAGGAAGGAAGGAAGGAAGGAAGGAAGGAAGGAAGGAAGGAAGGAAGGAAGGAAGGAAGGAAGGAAGAAGGAAGGAAGGAAGGAAGGAAGGAAGGAAGGAAGGAAGGAAGGAAGGAAGGAAGGAAGGAAGGAAGGAAGGAAGGAAGGAAGGAAGGAAGGAAGGAAGGAAGGAAGGAAGGAAGGAAGGAAGGAAGGAAGGAAGGAAGAAAGGAAGGAAGGAAGGAAGGAAGGAAGGAAGGAAGGAAGGAAGGAAAGGAAGGGAAGAAGGAAGGAAGGAAGGAAGGAAGGAAGGAAGGAAGGAAGGAAGGAAGGAAGGAAGGAAGGAAGGAAGAAGGAAGGAAGGAAGGAAGGAAGGAAGGAAGGAAGGAAGGAAGGAAGGAAGGAAGGAAGGAAGGAAGAAGGAAGGAAGGAAGGAAGGAAGGAAGAAGGAAGGAAGGAAGGAAGGAAGGAAGGAAGGAAGGAAGGAAGGAAGGAAGGAAGGAAGGAAGGAAGGAAGGAAGGAAGGAAGGAAGGAAGGAAGGAAGGAAGGAAGGGAAGGAAGGAAGGAAGGAAGGAAGGAAGAAGGAAGGAAGGAAGGGGAAGGAAGGAAGGAAGAGGAAGGAAGGAAGGAAGGAAGGAAGGAAGGAAGGAAGGAAGGGAAGAGGAAGGAAGGAAGGAAGGAAGGAAGGAAGGAAGGAAGGAAGGAAGGAAGGAAGGAAGGAAGGAAGGAAGGAAGGAAGGAAGGGAAGGAAGGAAGGAAGGAAGGAAGAAGGAAGGAAGGAAGGAAGGAAAGGAAGGAAGGAAGGAAGGAAGGAAGGAAGGAAGGAAGGAAGGAAGGAAGGAAGGAAAGGAAGGAAGGAAGGAAGGAAGGAAGGAAGGAAGGAAGGAAGGAAGGAAGGAAGGAAGGAAGGAAGGAAGGAAGGAAGGAAGGAAGGAAGGAAGGAAGGAAGGAAGGAAGGAAGGAAGGAAGGAAGAAAGGAAGGAAGGAAGGAAGGAAGGAAAGGCAGGAAGGAAGGAAGGAAGAAGGGAAGGAAGGAAGGAAGGAAGGAGAAGGAAGGAAGGTTTAAGGAGTTTAGGTTTAGGTTTAGGTTTAGAGTTTAGGTTTTTTAGGTTTAGGTTTAGGTTTAGGTTTAGGTTTAAGGTTTAGGTTTAGGAGTTTAGGTTTAGGTTTAGGTTTAGGTTTAGGTTTAGGTTTAGAGTTTAGGTTTAGGTTTAGGTTTAGGTTTAGGTTTAGGTTTAGGTTTAGGTTTAGAGTTTAGGTTTAGTTTTAGGTTTAAGTTTAGGTTTAGGTTTAGGTTTAGGTTTAGGTTTAGGTTTAGGTTTAAGTTTAGAGTTTAGGTTTAGAGTTTAGAGTTTAAGAGTTTAGGTTTGAGTTTAGGTTTAGGTTTAGGTTTAAGAGTTTAGGTTTAGGTTTAGAGTTTAGGTTTTAGGTTTAGAGTTTAGGTTTAGGTTTAGGTTTAGGTTTAGGTTTAGAGTTTAGGTTTAGGTTTTAGGTTTAGGTTAGGTTTAGGTTTAGGTTTAGGTTTAGGTTTAGGTTTAGGTTTAGGTTTAGGTTTAGGTTTAGGTTTAGGTTTAGGTTTAGGTTTAGGTTTAGGTTTAGGTTTAGGTTTAGGTTTAGGTTAGGTTTAGGTTAGGTTAGGTTAGGTTAGGTTTAGGTTAGGTTAGGTTAGGTTTAGGTTAGTTTAGGTTAGGTTAGGTTAGGTTAGGTTAGGTTAGGTTAGGTTAGGTTAGGTTAGGTTAGGTTAGGTTAGGTTAGGTTAGGTTAGGTTAGGTTGGGGTGCTAGGTCAGGAAACCTCCTCGTGGTGCACCCTGGGCAACGGCGCGTCGATCAGACCGATCAGGCTGATCTGCGCGCCGGCGAATATCCTGACAACGAGTTGTTGACGGTCGTCGCCTCTTGCGGCGGCCGCCGTCTAGACGCCGTCGGTAGTGTCGTCGTCGACTAGTTTCTCCGTCACTTGTGGCGTTGGCGAGTAGGCCCGCTGACGATATTTTCCGCCGTCGACTAGGACAACGTCGTGGGGCCATTCAGGCAGCTCCCGGTTCCGTCAGGGTGTCGGCGAGCTCGGTGTGCGCTCACCCCGCCCCGAGCAGGCAGTGGGGGGATTTTCCCTCATTGCCACCGTCATAGATCGTAACCCGGTATGGAAGGTCTGTGGATATGTCTCGCGCTCCTGCCGGACCGAGGGTCTTAGCTTAACCGCGGACCGCGAGGAAGAAAACCTCTATAAAAATCACCCCGAATCTCAAGCGGCGGCGCACCGCGGGGGATGCATGGCCGATGGGTAGTTCGGTCTCGAGTGCGACCGCCAGAGTACCGGCCGACACTCTGTGCGGGTTACGCTAGGCTTACCCAGGTACAGGGGCTCTGCCTGGGCGGACCACCCTTCCCCACTCGTGGGAACAATTATGGAATCACTTAATCAAAACAAAACCCCAATAATTTTATTAACGAAGTTGCCTTCTCCGGTTTCGACCCCGGAAGGCAGTGGTCGGGTGCAAGCCCAACGACGAAGATGTAGCGAAGGAGATAACGGGCGCGATGCCCATGGAGGTGGCAGCCGAATTCGCGCGGCCTTTGAGCCTTGACACGGACTCGAGCGAGAGTGGCTCCACCGTGAGGCAAAAGCTTTGAAGGAAGTCGCAAACAAAACAGCTTTTCGCAGCTCAGTTTGACCAGCGACACCGACGAACCGGCGCCGAAGACGCAGGCGATCGACGGCAGAATGAAGGACGCCCGCCCTCGGTGGGCAAGTACGTCGGCCTCAAGAAAGCCCAGTTGGAGCGTGACGGGCTACAGCGGGAAGCGGCGCGGAAAAGACGCAGAGAAGGAGCTGGAGAACCAGCTGCAATTTATCAAGTCGCCGGTCCCCCAGAATATCAGACACCGAAGAGGACCGTCCAGTACTCAGGAAGACCTCCGTAAGTGCACTTAGAGTTCGCAGTAAGTGAGGAAGTCAGGCAACCTCAAAGGCACTTCCAGAAAGCGCTTAACTGGGTCACGGACAAGATCGTGAAGTACGTGGAACAGCCTGAGTCCGCTGTCATTGCGCGCCTCGAGGAGGAAATAAAGAAGTGGCAGGAACACGGTACCTCTTGAAGCCAACATGAAGGCCATGAAGGAGAGAATGCCGCACCCTGAAACGACGCCTCAGACCTGGAGGCGTCCGCAAACAAGTCATCGACGGAGGAGATGCTGGCGATAAGTGGAAGCGAGGGTCCAAGCCAGGCTCGAGTCGGCCTGATGGGGCCAGCCCAAAGCCCACCGCCCACGAAGAAGGACCGCCTCTGGGGACACAGAACTCCCCGTGACGAGCGGATATGTGTAGGAGGGGCGCCGAACACTAAACCGGCCAAGAGCAAGGAAAGGAAGAGAAGGGAACAGCCCAGCGCTCCGCTCCCGCCTCCCTCCCTGCCCCAGTCGCTGGGCCCTCCAGCGCGCCGCCGCAGCCCGTCGCAGGGCCCTCCACGGCTCCGG